>NC_074717.1:7120233-7160233 GCF_947242115.1 Biomphalaria glabrata | reverse complement strand
AAATGTGTATCCCGCGACCTTTGTAAGTGACCTCCAGCTGTCTCGTTCTGAAGCCGCATGCAACCAGGTTCTATCTTCTGTGTCAGCTAAGACAAGTTGGTGCTTATTTATAGACTAGACCAACTTGTAGGTTATGTCAAGCGCAAAGTTTTGGCTGATGCAGTGTTGTATTTTACAGCAGTTACCAGCAGTATAAAAATAGCCATAACCTATATCTATATTATAAGCACAATACTTCATAAGACTTGTTCTGTCTTATTACAGAGATCTAAGTGTTGTTATAACATTTGGTCATTGAATTATTTTTTTCGTTGCAACATTGTTTTAAGTTTTGTTTGTTTTCACGCCCTTAGGAACACATATACCATAAACACGAACTCTAACACTCTGAAGCGATGAGTCGTCGGCAATAGGTCAGGGAAACAAAATAGATCTAGATTGAGCGCAACATTTTATATTCAAAGACCATAGTTTCTAAATGCATAAAATTTGACATTCACCAAAATGAAACTAAATCCTGTCGACCAGTCTATATTATATATAGTTCTAAGTCTACGGGTTGCTGGCAGAAGAAAAACGCCAGAGAAAAATTCGACCAATCTATATTATATATAGTTCTAAGTCTATGGGTTGCTGGCAGAAGAAAAACGCCAGAGAACAATTCGACCAGTCCATATTATATATAGTTCTAAGTCTATGGGTTGCTGGCAGAAGAAAAACGCCAGAGAACAATTCGACCAGTCTATATTATATATAGTTCTAAGTCTATGGGTTGCTGGCAGAAAAAAAACGCCAGAGAACAATTCGACCAGTCTATATTATATATAGTTCTAAGTCTATGGGTTGCTGGCAGAAGAAAAACGCCAGAGAACAATTCGACCAGTCTATATTATATATAGTTCTAAGTCTATGGGTTGCTGGCAGAAGAAAAACGCCAGAGAACAATTCGACCAGTCCATATTATATATAGTTCTAAGTCTATGGGTTGCTGGCAGAAGAAAAACGCCAGAGAACAATTCGACCAGTCTATATTATATATAGTTCTAAGTCTATGGGTTGCTGGCAGAAAAAAAACGCCAGAGAACAATTCGACCAGTCTATATTATATATAGTTCTAAGTCTATGGGTTGCTGGCAGAAGAAAAACGCCAGAGAACAATTCGACCAGTCTATATTATATATAGTTCTAAGTATATGGGTTGCTGGCAGAAGAAAAACGCCAGAGAACAAAAGCAAGGCCAATGACACTAGCTTCAGCTGGAATAATCTGCCCAGTGTGCAGCCGAACATTCCGGGCTCACATAGGTCTCACCAGCCACACGAAGAGACATAAAACCCCAGTGCAAAGCCCTCAGCCCCCTTGAATGACAAAGTGGTCATCATCGAACCTCGATGGACGAACTATATGTCTATGGGTTGCACCAGTCTATGGGGTCCACCAGTCTATGGGATCCACCTATGCAAATAAGTTTTTAAATTTGACAACTTAATCGACTTTTTAATGATCTCAAAATTTCCGGTTGGGATTGGTTCTTTAAACCATTCTTGTACACCATTCAGCAAGGACGACTGTGTTCTTCAGCTATTGGTAGCCAAAAACAAAAATTCGAATGCTCTAAGCCAGGGGTGAGCAAATTACGCCCGCAGGCCACATGCGGCCCGCCGAAGTGTTTTATGCGCCCCGCCGACGCCTAAAGAAATCAGGTTTTCCTACACATTACACATATAAAAATGCAAATATATTTAAATAAATAATTGTAAATATCTATAGATCTAGAAATTATTTAAACTTTTGATTCTTATCACTTATCATGAAGAGGCTAAAGAAACATTGTCTTTAAACATCATTCTAAAAAGTTTAAAGTAAACGAAGATTATTCTTAATGGCAATATTTCGAAACATTTAAAGACAAACACAAGCCAGTATTTATTCAATTCTATCAAAAACTGTGTTGAAAGTGTTAGGTCGGCTTGTACAAGATGGCAAGTGTAACAACTAATGGAGCTCGTGCTTTGACTAAGAAAAACAGGCTTTTTAATAAAAATAAAGCATTGAATATCAAATATATTGTTGGAATTGATTTCTCAATGATCTTATTATTGACACAGAGCCAGACCTAGGCATAGATAAACTGCTTAGGGTCACCAATTGGTGAGGGCCTTGCAATGACTTCCTTCTTATTAATTTAGAGAAGAAATAGCAAAACTAGTCATCAATGTTATTGTTGAAGTACAATATGTTTTTTTATAAATTGAATAATTTTACTTTTGTCGCATTTTGATATTTTATTGAGGCCACCAAATTCACTTTGTCAAGGGCTTCCAATTATCTGCCGGCCAGGACTGGCAGTTCCGAGAAGTACTTGAAGATTTGGAAACAAAACATTCCGATGTTCGGTAACACAGTAGTATCCGCTGGCCTAGAAGAATATGGAATCTCAAGGAAGAAATAGTTAGGTTCATTGAAGGACAGTGACTGTGACTTTGTTACAAATATTTCTAATGAAGAGTTGAAGACAGACTTCATGTTTATCGTTGGGGACATTGCAATGTTTTGTTTGCAAATGAAATGTATCTGCATCTTAAATCTTTTCAAACAAAGTTATTCCACATCTTGAGGCAGCGAGTGAAATCGGGTCTTATCATTTTCCTTAGCTGAAATTATTTCTAGTGAAATTGATGCAATTACAAGACTTATTTGGGTTCCTTGATTGTGGAATTTGAAAGCAAATTGTATGACGTCAAGAACTTGGAACTAGTTTTCAATACCATCAGCTCACCATTTAGTGCAGAAGCTTTATTTAGCTCCATGATGATATACCTCACAGCAAATTATGACCCGAAAGAGAAATTCCAGTGAGTTCTTCCACAGAAGTTTCATGACTGCCAGAAGCCGTATTCCCATACTTAAGAAAACTTTGCTGCGAAGCTGTCACATTATTTGGAACCTAATTCTTCTGTGAACACGCTTTAATTTGTTTGAAAATTATCAAGTGTTTGAACAGCTCGATGCTCACTGAATGTAATTTGACAGCAGTCGCAAGAACAAAACAACTAGTAAGCTAGTTCTACAGTTAGAGAACAATTTGCACGGATGTAAGCAGTTAAAAGCTTCACATTAAGTGCAATTGTGGTGAAATGTAATGTACAAAATTAAAAAAATTATTCGTAAAATTAGTTCAAGAAATTGCTAACTGTTGTTGCAATTCCTAAATTGGGAGTAAAAAAAAATAAATTATGCGGCCCGCCAGTCCCCAAATTTTTTTAATGCGGTCCTGGGTAGAAAAAGGTTGCCCACCCCTGCTCTAAGCCGCTAATAAAAACGACATCATTTTTATATTGATAACTGTGTATTTATAAACCACATTAAACGATACACTAATGACCATATAAAGACGTTTTGTTATATTTTTTATTTAATTTTAATTCTTTCATTTAGGTCCCGTCAAAGTCACTCTGCTCAGTTTATTTGTGCTTGAGTATATTTGTGTTTCTATTTTGCTGTTGGCCTCTAGGAATTGTGGCTATCGTTCGATCAAGTCAGGTAAGAATCAGGGTATGAATTCACTCTTTATTGAGCCCTTGACTCAAGGGACAAAATTGAAAACTTTTTTACTCAAATAATTTCCTAACTTTCCATAGAAGGATTTTTTTTTGGCCATGTATTTTATTATTTTGGTATTAATGTTGCCAAAATCAATAAACAAAATACTCAATTTGTCAATTAATTATTGTAATTAATTATTTTGTTTGATATCGAAAAAGGGAAATAACTTATAGTTTTAAGGTTGGAGTTCTTCCCCTTTCGATAAGCTTTCTTTTTTTTATGATTTTTTTTTATTTTGCTTGTTTTTTTATGCTATAACTTTTTCTTTTATTTTCCAGGCCAGGACATATTCTCGCATGGGACAGTATGAGGAAGCCAATGCTAGATACAGCTCTGCTAAAATGTTTATTATTTTATCTTTTGTAATAGGCATTATATGTAACGCCATTGTTGCTGGCAATATTTACTATCGGATTAGTCAATGGGATTCCAGTACTTCATATTAGCAAGAATAACAAGTTATAGTACAATAGTTATAAAAAAAATAACACAATAAACGGTGTGCTTTCATTACTGTCTCCCTCCTGTAGTATATACAAATATTTTAAACTTCTAAGTACCTCGACATTGTCTTGAAGGATACAATTTTACTGCGTGCGTCAGAGACAAGAAAAAAAAAAGAAAACCAACATTACTGAGTGAAGTATTTAAATGCAGTGTAAACAAAAAAGCCTTTACAATGTTTTACCATGGCTCACTTCTGAAGTATTTACGTTTTAGCAGCTCTGCCTAGTTTGGCAATCTGGACATACAAAGTAAAAAACGACAACTTCATATCATTAACGCTGCTATATATTCGTTGGCAACAAATTACACTTGGACACTTATTCTAGAAATAAACATATTTAAGAAAGTTAGATAACATCCTTTAGGGCACGATATAAAAAGTTTGCCCTAACATAGAAGCTATAAAGGCTGAGTCACACTTGGACACTTATTCAAGAAATAAACATATTTAAGAAAGTTAGATAACATCCTTTAGGGCCGGGGTCGGCAACCTGCGGCTCGCGAGCCACATGCGGCTCTTTGGATGTGAAACTGCGGCTCTTTAGTTCCATACGTAAATATTATTCATTTTATCGAAACATTTTTCAAAGTAGTTCTGAATCGTTTGACTAGGCTTAGGCTCCGATTCTATTTCTCAGACACTTCATCACACCCCTCCTACATTATACGCGTCGATACTGTTGTCAGTCCGTTGGAAGCTGTTGTCAGTCCGTTGGAAGCTGTTGTCAGTCCGTTGGAAGCTGTTGTCAGTCCGTTGGAAGCTCTCGTCCGTCGTTGAATGTTTCTATGTAGGTTTTAATGTAGGTTTTAAATCTTCACCACGGGCTTTGGCTATGACATAGTGTTTCAAGTAAATGAGTTAGAAGCGATTATCTTCTCAAAATTAGAAGCAATCTACAAGTAATGCTAATCTGGCAACCTTTGCGGCACCACTAAAATTTCTCAAAAAGACAAACCATTTACAGATGTTGAGTATGTCAAAGACTGCTTCCTACTTTTATCTGAAGAACTGTTTCGTGATAACAAAAACGAACCAAAAATCTTGAAAAAGAAAATCAAAGAGTTGCCACTATCCGTTAAAACAGTACAAGATAGATTTGCTAAAATGTCTTTAAATGTAACATATTTGCAGTTGGAAGATATTCTTTTTTTTTGTCTTATCACTTGATATAAATAAATGTTCCGACATAAAGACACGGCACAAGTTGCCCATTTTTCAGGTATATGTCTTCCCAAGGCCCAAAAGAACTTCTAGGCTTGCTACCGCTTTCGTGACAATCTATAGGGGAAGATAGAGCGAACGCCGTGAAAAATACCTTGAAGACAATAAGGTCGAGTTTAAATAAAAATAATTTCAATAGCGATTGATGAGACCAGAAGTATGACAGGAAACAATAAAAGGTTAACTACGATTCTTCGGAGCTAAATAAACCTTGAAATTCTTACGTTTCACTGCATAATACACCAAGAAGCGCTTTGTGCCCAAACATTTCCGTCCGAAAGAGCTAAGGTCGTGAATTTGATAATCAAGATTGTTAACAGCATGTTGTCAAAAGCACTCTACCATCGTCAGTTTAAAGAATTCTTAACGAAATGGAGACTCAGTATTCCGACCTCGTTTTTCCCAATAAAGTGTGCGATGGCTTTCCAAAGGTTAAAACGTTTGGCATTGTGATTGGATGAAATACACAAATTCCTAAATGATAAAGGCATTACTTCCCTGAATTAGAGAACGACAAATGGTTGCAAACATTTTAATTCATGGTGTATATAACAATGAAATTAAATGGGCTTTATCTAAAACTGCAAGGAAATGGAAAACCCAGCTAATGTTTTGGTAAGAGAATTAGTTTGTCTTGAAGAAAAATGAATTCTATTTGCAGAAGATATTCAGAGCGGTAAGTAACTTCAGCACAGTTATAAAAAAATCAAAGATGAATTTATTGACAGATTTGAGCAATTCAAAACCACCAAAACCTTCTAGCATTCCTAGTGAATCCTCTCAACACAAATAGTAACGAAATCCACATTGATCCGTTTGGAATTGATACTGGATCTCTAGAAATAAAATTGATCGATTTAAAAAGTGAAGTCTTAGTAGGTGGAAAATTTACAGAGTTAATTAAAAATTCAAGTTACAAGTGTTGGAAGTCCAGAAATGTATGTACATAACGCAACAAAAGTGGACAGCTTTAAAAGAAATGCCGCGAGATGATTTGGCGCATGGTATAATCTTTCAGATTGCTACAGTGAGGTGAAAAGGTTGTCATTTGGAGTGCTGACTATCTTTGGATTGACATATTCGTGCGAGCAAGCGTTCTCTTGCATGAATATAATTGAAAGTAAAGTAAGAAGCCAACTAACAAATGAAAGGTAGAGTCGTGTTTAAAACTAAAAACAAAGTTATGACCCAAATGTATCCAAACTTTCTAAAACCCATGCAAAACCATTGCTCTCGTTGAATTTGTTTGCTCAATTGTTTGTTATTAAAGTACAAGTTAGTGTTTTAAGTAAATGTTTAACTGCTTTAGTTGTTACCGAAATAAAAAATAATTATCTAATAATGCCATATATATATATATATATATATATATATATATATATATATATATATATATATATATATATCTAATTTGTTTTGTGAAAAGCATTAGGCTACTTATATATAAATATAAATAGATTCGGTTTTCGTTTCATTGAAAAATTAATTATTTGAGTACTATTTATTGTTAGCAAGAAATAAAAATGTTGTGGCTCTTTAAAAACTTTAAAATGTTGTAAATTGTAATTTTTGGCTCTTCCGACTCAAAAGGTTGCCGACCCCTGCTTTAGGGCACGATATAAAAAGTTTGCCCTAACAGAGAAGTTATAAGAGCCGCAGCACACTTGGACACTTATTCAAGAAATAAACGTATTTAAGAAAGTTAAATAACATCCTTTAGGGCACGATATAAAACGTTTGCCCTAACAGTAAATTATAGTGTGCACTCTGCAAAATCAGACACAAGGATGCTTGTTCCCTTAACAATTGAATTATTGTATAAAAGCCAACTTTCTAATTTTAAGTGAAATTTTTAAATTTTATTTGCATATGTGCAATGTTTTGTTATGTGTATTGCTCTATTCTAGTACCGGTGCACACTTCTCCATAGAACAGTATGTATTATATAAAATTGAAGATAATATTGTTACTATTGTTATTACTGTCTGCGCAGCACCGCAGGACATTCTAATATGTAAACATTTGTTATTATATGTACCACTACTTTTGTATATAATATGATCTTATGATTATTATGATTATTATTTTTTTTTTAAATTATTAATAAAATTAATATTCTCATCATAAGTTTTATAAATTTTATAATTATTTCAATTTTAACTATTATTATTATTATTATTATTTTGAATTAATTTTCAATCTGTGTCACTGCCAGGGTCGAGCTTCGTTGAGAGGAAGCAAAACTCATTGTAGTCTCCCCTTAGCAATGTCTAACAGTTTTGTATGTATTTGTGTGTTTGTGATTTGTTACTGTTGGTGTTGAAAAAAAAATTCATTATCTAGCACTTAAAAAATCGAGATTCGTAATTTTAAAAAGTAAATAATAATAATAATAATAATTTGTCACAGCAATACAAGACAGAGTAATCAGGACAAAAAAATACGAGAAGCATATCCTGAAACTCAATGTTGTCGACAAATGCCGAAAATGTGGAAATGTGGGCGAGTCGATTGAACACATTATGGCAGGATGTCCAGCCCTATCAGAATCAGCCTACCTAGGTCGCCATAACCAAGTTGCAAAGTTAATACACCAACACTGGCTTTGACGCACAATTTGATCGGTAATGACACTCCTCCTTATTATAAATACTCTCCTCAAGAGGTTCTCGAATCTACTGAACATCTGCTGTACTGGGATAGGCCTATTCTGACCGACAAAACGGTAGATTTCAATCGCCCGGACCTGCTGTTCATCGATAAAAAAGAAAAAAACCGCTACCATTATCGATATCGCCGTACTACTGTCTCATAATTTAAGAAAAACTGAGATAGAAAAACAAAGAAAATATGGGAACCTAGGCTTGGAGATTAAGCGTCTATGGAAATTGTCCAAAATAACAATATACCCCATTGTTATATCAACCGAGGGGATAATAACAACTGACCTCACAGACACCTTCAAGGCCCTTAACATTCCGAGGAACATCCTCGTTGCCTGTCAGAGGGCGGTACTACTGCAGACCTGCCATATCACCAGAAAATTCCTCAGTGGAAACTGTTAAAGGGACTACGATGAATTTTGTTTCTCTTTAGCGAAACTCGACCCTGGCAGCGCCAGAGAATGACTACTCGTTCATTTCTAACATAATAATAATAATCTTTATTGTCCGTATGGAAATTTGTCTTACAATTTATGCATTACACCAAACAAAAAACATTATAACTATAAGAAACCAAAGTGTACATTCACACCAGACACACTCATAATTTACATGTGACAAAGTTTATACCAGATTGTTCTTATTTAATGATTTGATTGCCAGGGGAACAAAAGAGTGTTTGTGTCTGTTTGTCTTTGCTATCGGTGTCTTGTATCTCTTTTGTGATGGTAAAATCACAAAATCCTGACACAAAGGGTGATTCTTTATTTCGAGGATCTTGTTAGCTTTTTTTTATAGATGTTTGTCTCAAACAACTGCCCAAATGTTTTTTTTTTTTTTTTGCCAATGATTTTACCAGCAGTATTTAGGATTCTATAAAGTTTTATTTTTATTTTAAATGCTCAGATTGCCATACCAGGCAGTGATATTGAAACTAAAAATATTGCAGATGTGAGCGTGATAAAACATAGCCAAGGCCTTTTCGCTAACATTAAACGAGGACAGTTTTCTCAGTAATCGTAATCTTTGCTGCCCTTTTTTGCTGATATAATCAGTATTTGCAGTAAAATTTAGTTTACTGTCAAGAATAGTACCAAGGTAGTCTCCATTTAACTTTGCAGTATATTAATAATTTTTTTGATAATATAGCAGGTCTACAGCAGTACCGAAATTTCCACAGGTAATGAGAATCCTTTTAAATATTTTCAATGCCTCGAAGACGTCTAGAAAATAATCTGTCACTACACCTTTGGCTAATATAGAAATAGGCTAATATTGTCTTTTTGATGGCGTTGAACTTCCGTCTCTCTTGTAGGGACATCGTAGATTAATTTAAGAAACACCAATCAAATCCACTAGAGGCACGAAGTAATTCAAGCTTGACGGATGAAATTACAGTTAGGGAAGAATAGTCACCTGCAGAGCGTAAAATATATCAGAGCTATTTCAGATTAAATTTGTAACATGACAAACTTAGCGGTAGTAGACATCTTGCATGGGGAATGACCACGTAATATATTACAATATGCGTTTACAATCTATGATTGTCTCCCTTAACGCCATTATCTATACATAGAATAAACTTTCATTAATCCGCAACATGAGCATGTGTTTAGGAGTACTGAGAACTTTCAAACACAGTAATCTTCTCTTTGGTGAAATCTAGTTTAGATTATTGAAAGTAATTAACATGTAATAAGAGAGAAGAAGAGAAAGGGATATAAAGAAATGTAGGGGCGACGTAATTGAACCTAAATAAAATATTATGGAAAAAAGGAACATAGGGAGAGATTTTGAAATAAATTAAAGTAAACAAGCCGACCCGCGACGTAGAATACGCCGCCATTTAGTGACGGGTGAACACTTCCTGAAAGACACAGTTGTACAATGGGGTGGGTTTGGGCAAACGACTGTGTGCGCATGCCTGAACAGCGAGGAAGGTGCAGGGGGAGGGGGAGGCGTGCGTGCGTGGTGTCCCGCATGGTTTGGCGACGTAGAGAATTATAAATACAGATAGTCAAACTACATAATGTCAAGGACGCTCTATTGAAAGACCACTGATGCCCACTTAATAATAGAGACTACTTTGTGCTAGAAGTTCAATAGAAATGGAAGAGAGACATTCAAGTCTAATGTGGAGAAAGGCTGAAAGAAAACAGATCCCTTCGTGGATAACGGCTTTGTCTACATTAGATATTGAAAAAATATACAGGTTGCAAATGGGTCTCAGTTCATGTGGAACAATGCACTCATTCTTGGTCTTTGGTATCGAAAACATCGCCGTTTTTTTGTATTATGATTATAGTTGACTTATGATTATAGTTGACTTGTGATTATAGTTGACTTGTGATTATAGTTGACTTGTGATTATAGTTGACTTATAATTATAGTTGACTTATGATTATAGTTGACTTATGATTATAGTTGACTTGTGATTATAGTTGACTTATGATTATGGGTGACTTATGATTATAGTTGACTTATGATTATAGTTGACTTGTGATTATAGTTGACTTGTGATTATAGTTGCCATTGTTAAGTAAAGGTCAACATTATATTTAAAAAATTCTCCCTTTCACATCTTGCGATCTATAGGGCAGAGGATGTAAAGGTCATCTGTTTCTGTGGCCCACGGTAATCAAGTGGGCAGAAAAACTACTAACCACCTTTACATTCCTAAAACTAATGTCAGGTACCCTTAGAGCAAGGTGGGCTCAGAGTCGGTCTAAGGATCCTGAAATTGAAAATCCCAGTCTTTACAAGATTCCAAACAGGAGATTCTAGATTTTGATTATAACCGAACTAATTATAATGCAATAATAATAATTCTTATAATTTTAATTAATGTTTTTGTTATAAGTTTTTTGTTATTACGATATTATTGTTATATATCTATATCTATATCTATATCTATCTATATCTATATATCTATATCTATCTATATCTCTCTCTCTCTCTCTATATATATATATATAAGATAAGATAAAATAAGATAAGATAACTTTTATTGATCCAATCAAATAGAAATTCGGTTTGACTACAATTGACGACCTCAGCGTAACTATTGCACAATAACACTATAGATGTACAATATAGATGCACATACGAACGACATTTACATAGGAAAAACACATACACACTCATAACTAGATCTTCTATGTACTTCGCGATGACGACCAGAATGTTAATTTTTCAATGTTGGTCATCCAGGGTCTATTATTACTAAATGTTCCAATTTTCTTCTTTGGTACAATCATGTTTTCACAGAACTGGATGTACGAATTAACAGTTGTGGTAAGTTCATCTGTCTGGACAGTTGTTAACAAACATGTGACGGAACTCACCGGTATTTTATACTTTTCTTGTATTTTAACAATTATTATTAATTTATTAGTAGTTAAAAGTTATGCAATCCGTCACTGAGTACCGGCGCCTATTTTTTTAACAAAAAAGGAATGTATATATATGTAGGTTTGGCGTTTTCCATATTGAATAACACCCCGAAATGACAACTTTGTCTGTTTCAAGATTTGCATCAGTTTTTAGAAGATTTTAATAATTTCAGGAGATTTTCATGACATTTTCTTATATTTTATAATTTCAGGAGAATTCTAGGAACCCATTAATGATAAGTGAAAATGGTTTAATTTAACAATTTAAACCTAGAATTCGCATCGCGCGGGCCTATGAAATTGCGGGGCCAACTGCGGCCGCATAGGTTGCAGTGGCCTAAGACTGGCCCTGTATATATAACAACAATTAATTCCACTAATTACACGAAGCAATTCAAGCCGTTTGATCGTCTAAGAGCTGAGCCAAAGGCTCTTTGAGCTCTAAGTTTTGAAAAAAAAAACTGTTTGAGCGTCAAACAGTAAAAAACAAAAACCTGTGTGAACACACAGTTCTGTCTGGAAGAGACCCAAGTCAATGCCTATATAAAGCATTGCTATTTCCAATGCATCTGGCCCCCAGCACATGGGCTAGACACGGCCGAGGGCCGAGTGCACCGGAAACCTCCGACATTTTCCTATGATGTACCGAGCTAACCATGGGGGAACTCGCCATTAATGTAACGGTCCCTTGAGGAATGGCGCATGGATTATCGACAGGACCATGAGAGCTCTATTTCAACCCCGCGCCGTGCAATAGGTAAGCTCTCGCCTACCCTTGGACACTCTCACTGGGGGGTTTGTTTCGCCATTCATTTAGCCTAAACACTTCCTCTAATCGTCGTTTCCACCCGGGTGCCACGATGAGGCAGAACATCGTACCCGGGGCAACTCAAGCCTGGTGAATTGGAAGTAAGGCAAGGGGTGATTACTCTCCTAAAGTCAAAATTGTTCTAGTGAGATGAATTATCTAAGCTTGGTCCCTATTACGCTTAACTTTGTGTAACATTTTGTATGGGCATTAACCAAATAAATCATTATAATCAGCCTTAACGATCTATGATTGTCTCCCTTCCTTTATAATCTAATTCTAAACATATCATAAATTTTATCTAATTTGCAATGCGATTAAAATAATGTGTTTAGGATCAATTTAGAAGTACATCTGCAGTCCTGACGTCTATGGTTCAACTCGTAAGATGAAAGCCTGGGCTTAGTTATGGTCGGAACGATGTCTCCTACCCAGCAGTTCCCCCCTCTCCACGCAGCTGATGTGACCAAAGGTACGGAGATATCCGATACTGTTAGGAATCAGTCGCGCCGCAGGCTCTGTTAAGTTGTGTGCTACAATCTACCTAAAGGACACCAGCTCAGGGTTGACCCACGAACATTTTTTACTTGTGGTTGGGTAGATTTGGATTCAGAGTTATCCTTCCACTGTGCCAGTATGTAGAATGAAAGCAGAACTTCTTGACGTCTCTGTACATAAAAAGCTTTTTTTTAAAAGTATTATCTGTAGATAAAAAGCTAGTTTTTTTTTAAAATAAATATTATATGTAGATAAAAAGCCAGGTTTTTATAAATATTATCTGTAGATAAAAAGCTAGTTTTTATAAATATTATCTGTAGATAAAAAGCTAGTTTAAAAAAAAAAATATTATCTGTAGATAAAAAGCTAGGTTTTTTAATAAATATTATCTGTAAATAAAAAGCTAGGTTTTTAAAAAATATTATCTGTAGATAAAAAGCTAGGTTTTTTTTAAATATTATATGTAGATAAAAAGCTAGTTTTTTTAAAATATTATCTGTAGATAAAAAGCTTTTTTTTAAAAAAAAATATTATCTGTAGATAAAAAGCTAGTTTTTTTTTTAAAAATATTATCTGTAGATAAAAAGCTAGGTTTTTTAAAAAATATTATCTGTAGATAAAAAGCTAGTTTTTAAAAAAATATTATCTGTAGATAAAAAGCTAGTTTTTTTTTTTTTAAATTAAATGTAGATAAAAAGCTAGTTTTTTTTATAAATTCTATCTGTAGATAAAAAGCTAGGTTTTTTATAAATATTATCTGTAGATAAAAAGCTAGGTTTTGTAAAAATATTATCTGTAGATAAAAAGTTGTTTTTTTATTCACCATTATGTTGAGCTTTAATTTTAATTTTTTTTTAATTGGACGTTTCATTGACATGCCAACAGGTGAGATTTGTTTGGGACTGTTTGTATCAAGTTCACAACCTTGGTCTAACTCTCCTCCCTTAAATATCTTGCAACGACTCTCTCTCTCTCTCTCTCTCTCTCTCTCCTGGCGCTCTGCAAGCACTGCTCTACACGAGACAAGCAGCTCAAAGAAATTATCGATTTGGGCTCCAGATATCATATCTCTTTAATGTCAAAAAATTCAAGGCCAATACTGTGCGATAGGCAACTGTACAATTGCTTCACCGTGTGTAACCGTATAAGCTCCATATTACTGTAATTAAACTCTACTGTCTTCTCCGTCTCGTCCTAAACTCCTACTGGATGCTACTGTTCAGGAACGACTTCCGACAGGGCTGAATCTGAATCCTCTTGATTCTGACAACTTCGCTATTTTTTTTCATAGGTTCCCCAAAGACTTTTCTAGAATACAATCGCACATCTGGATGATCACATGACCATTCCACTAGCCATTAGCGCGTGCAGTGGTCAGTGTCATCCCTCGTCACGGTTGACCGCTCGCATAGCACTGGACTGTATCATCTGATGACCGATTGAAGACACTTATCCCTACCCGAGTCGCCACCACAGCTGTTGCAAAATATTTTACCAAGGATTTAATGCACGGGAACTAGTTACCAAGATCTATCGTTGAACAAATATTCATTTCTTACTGTACACTCAGGAACACTATCTGAATTGATTGCTTGAATAGATAATTTAGAATTGAAAACTATAGCCTTGTAACATAATTTTTTGATAAACATTTTTTCGAACCAAACCATGTTTTAATTTACAAATTACACACTTTAAACAATATGAATTGTTCTAACGGTCCTTACCGGCCGTATTGACTAGTAAATAATATCAATGTAACCTTGAACTCAACCCAAATCTCTTAAAGTTTACTATATGTGAAAAAATAGTAACTAATAGACATTAAACGCTAAGATTCTCGAAGTATGTGTTAACGTATCCTCCTTTCTTGGGTACTAATCAAAATTTGAGAAACATTAAAATATTTACATCATAGTTATAAGCAAAACAATCCTTACTTCACCTGTAAAAGTAAAGTTTCCCCTTTCAGATCTTGCAATCTATGGGGCAGATGATGTTAAGGTCATGTGTTTTTTTTGGCCAACAGTTAACGAGCAGGGTGTTATGTAGCCAGCACAACGACAAACTGCCTTTACTTTACCCAACTTAAGTCAGGTATCCATTAGAGTTGGGTGGACTCAGGGGTGTCCATTAGAGTTGGGTGGACTCAGGGGTGTCCATTAGAGTTGGGTGGACTCATGGGTGTCCATTAGAGTTGGGTAGACTCAGGGGTATCCATTAGAGTTGGGTGGACTCAGGGGTGTCCATTAGAGTTGGGTGGACTCAGGGGTGTCCATTAGAGTTGGGTGGACTCAGGGGTGTCCATTAGAGTTGGGTGGACTCAGGGGTGTCCATTAGAGTTGGGTGGACTCAGGGGTGTCCATTAGAGTTGGGTAGACTCAGGGGTGTCCATTAGAGTTGGGTGGACACAGGGGTGTCCATTAGAGTTGGGTGGACTCAGGGGTGTCCATTAGAGTTGGGTGGACTAAGGGGTGTCCATTAGAGTTGGGTGGACTAAGGGGTGTCGTAAAATTCCCGAAATTCAAAATCACAGTCTTCACCGAGATTTGAAACCAGTACATCAGGTTCAGAAGCCAAGCGCATCTTCCCTTCTGTCTTCTCACAAATCTATGTCATCATAAACAGAAAGAGGTGGCGTTTTATTTTAACTAGATAAGTGAAAGAGAGAAACAGTCCTATTTTCGTTTGTTGCCTTTTTGTTCCAGAGCTAAGTCATTACTTTATTCTCTTTTCATAGCTTTCTATGTCACTAGCTCACTCCAGATAATGCGGTTAACGGCTTTTCAAAATGTATATCCACACTCCAGATAATGCGGTTAACGGCTTTTCAAAATTTATATCCACACTCCAGATAATGCGGTCAAGGGCTTTTCAAAATTTATATCCACACTCCAGATAATGCGGTCAAGGACTTTTCAAAATGTATATCCACACTTCAGATAATGCGGTCAAGGACTTTTCAAAATGTATATCCACACACCAGATAATGCGATCAAGGACTTTTCAAAATGTATATCCACACTCCAGATAATGCGGTCGTGCGGTTTGCGCGCTGGACTGTCGTTTGGACTTATCGATGGTGCCGTGTTCAAACCCTGCCCGCTGCCGTCCCCCAGTCATCCTGCGGGAGGTTTGGAGTGAGAAGTAAACTATCTTCAACTCGAAGGAACATCCGAAACACGGAAAACGTTTATTAACAAATTTTTTTTTCCAAACAAGTCACATGTTGCTGAGAGGCTAAAACCACTTGGTTGCTGCTTGGCCCCCTTTACAAGGGGGCTTGAGTTTGAATCCCGACCAACTGGCTTGTGTTTGCTGAGCGGTTGGAAAACCTTCTCTCAGATACCCCCTCCCCCCACTGGTCTAAAAAAAAACTTGGAACATTATTAATTGGTTATAAAAAAAAAAACACCCCATTATAAATTTGTCCATAACCAGTGCATTGAACAATGAAGTTATATCATGTAAAACTTCAACAAAAAAAAAATTATAATTGCATTGCTTTCAGACATTTAAACAAATCTGGTATAATTTAATTCAAGCTGGTCTACAACTTACATTTAATTTAAGAAATAATAAAGGACATAACAAATTAACAAAATTAATACATGTTCTTGTTGGTATTTATGTAATTACAATGTGTAGTTTTACTGTGAAAGTTTGTCCTCGGTTTGATGCCCCCCCCTCCACTTGATGCCCCGTGCGGACCGTACCACCCGCACATTGCTAGCTACGCCACTGCCCTAATATGACACTCGACCATGGCCCCGCGCACTGATAAGGCCGTCTCTGCACGCAGCCTATTGACTTTTTTTTTTGGGGGGAGGGGGGCAGAGTCTAGATCTAGATAGTTATTTAAGTCTATCGAAAGTGCATGAGACTATACTAATGACTATCATATATCTGGCAGACACTGTAGGAAGGAATCTAAACCTTCGAGACCTATTTGAAAGATACCGAAGCGATGTGATTGGCTAGATCTAGAGCAGTGTTCCCCAAACTTTTGACCTATGTTGTACCCCTTTTTATAATTTTTGTAACCCCTCGTCCCCACCCCACCCACTTTACTATGGTAGTTGCATCTATGTGCTGAGATGACAGATTATAGAATTTGGTTCCCTGGCTGTTAATTTTATCTGACATCCTGTTCCACGTCTGTTCCTTTTTTTACTTAATATCAACAAATGTGGTTAAAGCAACTTCTCATAAATATTAAGTTGGAAAAGACAATATGTATTTCAGATACCAGAGAATTAAAATGCGTGACAATCCTAACCTTTTTAAATCCCACAAATGTAACATATTTTGACGTTTAACGAATAATGTTTTTATTCTCTTCTGACACGATTTTGTAAAATATAAACCTTTTACAATTAATGTTGCAATTGGTGGTATTAATTTGTACGATTCAAGTGACTGTCAATTTTCGGTACTATAAAATGTAATCTTTTTGAGCTTGGAAAACTTACATATTCATTACCCGACCTTTGTGATATTTATTTAAAAGATGTATAATAATAGCAAAATATGAGTTTGAATACATATGAAATAAAATAATATTAAAGAAAGTAAACATCCTATAGTTCGCTGTGTGGTTGTGAAATGTACACATGTACATGTACACCTCCTATAGTTCGCTGTGTGGTTGTGAAATGTACACGTGTACATGTACACCTCCTATAGTTCGCTGTGTGGTTGTGAAATGTACACGTGTACATGTACACCTCCTATAGTTCGCTGTGTGGTTGTGAAACGTACACATGTACATGTACACCTCCTATAGTTCGCTGCGTGGTTGTGAAACGTACACATGTACATGTACACCTCCTATAGTTCGCTGCGTGGTTGTGAAACGTACACATGTACATGTACACCTCCTATAGTTCGCTGCGTGGTTGTGAAACGTACACATGTACATGTACACCTCCTATAGTTCGCTGCGTGGTTGTGAAACGTACACATGTACATGTACACCTCCTATAGTTCGCTGCGTGGTTGTGAAACGTACACATGTACATGTACACCTCCTATAGTTCGCTGCGTGGTTGTGAAACGTACACATGTACATGTACACCTCCTATAGTTCGCTGCGTGGTTGTGAAACGTACACATGTACATGTACACCTCCTATAGTTCGCTGCGTGGTTGTGAAACGTACACATGTACATGTACACCTCCTATAGTTCGCTGCGTGGTTGTGAAACGTACACATGTACATGTACACCTCCTATAGTTCGCTGCGTGGTTGTGAAACGTACACATGTACATGTACACCTCCTATAGTTCGCTGCGTGGTTGTGAAACGTACACATGTACATGTACACCTCCTATAGTTCGCTGCGTGGTTGTGAAACGTACACATGTACATGTACACCTCCTATAGTTCGCTGCGTGGTTGTGAAACGTACACATGTACATGTACACCTCCTATAGTTCGCTGTGTGGTTGTGAAATGTACACATGTACATGTACACCTCCTATAGTTCGCTGTGTGGTTGTGAAATGTACACATGTACATGTACACCTCCTATAGTTCGCTGTGTGGTTGTGAAATGTACACGTGTACATGTACACCTCCTATAGTTCGCTGTGTGGTTGTGAAATGTACACATGTACATGTACACCTCCTATAGTTCGCTGTGTGGTTGTGAAATGTACACATGTACATGTCTACCTCAAGAAAAGAAATAACACCGATGCTTATTTTGTAATTTGTGTGGGGGTATACCGGTGTGCCGGTTACACGTGTGTGTGTGTGTGTGTGTGTGTGTGTGTAATATGCGCAAAAAAGACGGTAGTTTTAAAAGTTCACATTAAATCTAGGTCCTAGTGCTGCCGGGGGACCTCTACTAAATTAAATCCGGCCCTGTCTTATAAACCAACGTGGAAAGGGATTTGACTTAGTGTAAAACCTGGTTTACCCATTCGTTCGTTGTTGTACCATATTAAAAACCCAATTAATGCGTATAACATCAAGCCAAAAGTGATGACTAGGATATTGCAAACGGTAAGGTTCCCAACACTCTTGTCCGAATAAAATAACTTCTTCCACTGTATTCCCTGTATACACACAAAGATAAAAAAATATTATTAATTTAATTAAAGCAACAAAAAAAAAAAACTTGTTTTATTTCGGTGAATTAAAACGCCCCCCCCCTCTTTCCCAACGTATACATTTGGCAAGTTAATGTCATTAACCCTTACATTCTTTCACCGGAATAAGAAAATACAGCTTAAGATTTACGATAATGAGTTTGCCAAGGGAACTTACTCTACACAATCTCAAAAATATACACTTTTATAAAATTAAATATGCATATTAATTATTTTGTTAAAAGGAAAGTGAGAAGAAATGTACAAGAACTCTAAATTCTTTCTTCTAAAATAAAACATGCTTTTAGATATAAGTATTTTCATTCAAAAGTGAATCTTTAATAAAACTTCCCACCAGGGGCCTCTACATACTTGAATTCGACCCTGCCTTTCAGACTAGCTACTATCAGTCAATCTACAATCTAAAACGTGCTTCAATCAGTCACTGTAATCTTCTAAACCTTGCTTCAACTAGTCACTCTAATCTTCTAAACCTTGATTCAACCAGTCACTCTAGTCCTCTAAACCTTGCTTCAATCAGTCACTCCAATCTTCTAAACCTTGCTTCAATCAGTCGCTCTAATCCTCTAAACCTTGTTTCAATCAGTCACTCTAGTCCTCTAAACCTTGCTTCAATCAGTCACTCTAGTCCTCTAAACCTTGCTTCAATCAGTCACTCCAATCTTCTAAACCTTGCTTCAATCAGTCACTCTAGTCCTCTAAACCTTGCTTCAACCAGTCACTCTAATCCTCTAAACCTTGCTTCAACCAGTCACTCTAATCCTCTAAACCTGCTTCAATCAGTCACTCTAATCCTCTAAACCTTGCTTCAATCAGTCACTGTAATATTCTAAAAACCTTGCTACAATAAGTCACTCTAATCCTCTAAATCTTGCTACAACCAGTCACTGTAGGCCTCTAAGCCAGCTTGCTATAATCAGTCACTGTAGGCCTCTAAGCTAGCTTGCTACAACCAGTCACTGTAGGCCTCTAAACCCTGCTACAACCAGTCACTGTAGGCCTCAAAACCCTGCTATAACCAGTCACTGTAGGCCTCTAAGCCAGCTTGCTACAATCAGTCACTGTAGGCCTCTAAACCCTGCTACAACCAGTCACTGTAGGCCTCTAAGCCAGCTTGCTACAACCAGACACTGTAGGCCTCTAAGCCAGCTTGCTATAATCAGTCACTGTAGGCCTCTAAGCCAGCTTGCTACAACCAGTCACTGTAAGCCTCTAAACCCTGCAACAACCAGTCACTGTAGGCCTGTAAGCCAGCTTGCTACAACCAGTCACTGTAGGCCTCTAAACCCTGCTACAACCAGTCACTTTAGGCCTCTAAGCCAGCTTGCTATAACCAGTCACTGTAGGCCTCTAAGCCAGCTTGCTACAACCAGTCACTGTAGGCCTCTAAACCCTGCTACAACCAGTCACTGTAGGCCTCAAAACCCTGCTATAACCAGTCACTGTAGGCCTCTAAACCCTGCTACAACCAGTCACTGTAGGCCTCTAAGCCAGCTTGCTATAACCAGTCACTGTAGGCCTCTAAACCCTGCTATAACCAGTCACTGTATGCCTCTAAACCCTGCTACAACCAGTCACTGTAGGCCTCTAAACCAGCTTGCTACAACCAGTCACTGTAGGCCTCTAAGCCAGCTTGCTACAACCAGTCACTGTAGGCCTCTAAACCCTGCTATAACCAGTCACTGTAGGCCTCTAAGCCAGCTTGCTACAACCAGTCACTGTAGGCCTCTAAGCCAGCTTGCTACAACCAGTCACTGTAGGCCTCTAAGCCAGCTTGCTACAACCAGTCACTGTAGGCCTCTAAGCCAGCTTGCTACAACCAGTCACTGTAGGCCTCTAAACCCTGCTACAACCAGTCACTGTAGGCCTCTAAGCCAGCTTGCTACAACCAGTCACTGTAGGCCTCTAAGCCAGCTTGCTACAACCAGTCACTATAGGCCTCTAAACCCTGCTACAACCAGTCACTGTAGGCCTATAAACCCTGCTACATCCAGTCACTGTAGGCCTCTAAACCAGCTTGCTACAACCAGTCACTGTAGGCCTCTAAACCCTGCTATAACCAGTCACTGTAGGCCTCTAAGCCAGCTTGCTACAACCAGTCACTGTAGGCCTCTAAGCCAGCTTGCTACAACCAGTCACTGTAGGCCTCTAAACCCTGCTACAACCAGTCACTTTAGGCCTCTAAGCCAGCTTGCTACAACCAGTCACTGTAGGCCTCTAAACCCTGCTACAACCAGTCACTGTAGGCCTCTAAGCCAGCTTGCTACAACCAGTCACTGTAGGCCTCTAAGCCAGCTTGCTACAACCAGTCACTGTAGGCCTCTAAACCCTGTTACAACCAGTCACTGTAGGCCTCTAAACCCTGCTACAACCAGTCACTGTAGGCCTCTAAACCCTGCTACAACCAGTCACTGTAGGCCTCTAAACCAGCTTGCTACAACCAGTCACTGTAGGCCTCTAAACCCTGCTAAAACCAGTCACTGTAGGCCTCTAAGCCACCTTGCTACAACCAGTCACTGTAGGCCTCTAAGCCAGCTTGCTACAACCAGTCACTGTAGGCCTCTAAGCCAGCTTGCTACAACCAGTCACTGTAGGCCTCTAAACCCTGCTACAACCAGTCACTGAAGGCCTCTAAACCAGCTTGCTACAACCAGTCACTGTAGGCCTCTAAACCAGCTTGCTACAACCAGTCACTGTAGGCCTCTAAACCAGCTAACTATAACCAGTCACTGTAGGCCTCTAAACCAGCTTGCTATAACCAGTCACTGTAGGCCTCTAAACCAGCTTGCTACAACCAGTCACTGTAGGCCTCTAAACCAGCTTGCTATAACCAGTCACTGTAGGCCTCTAAGCTAGCTTGCTACAACCAATCACTGTAGGCCTCTAAACCAGCTTGCTACAACCAATCACTGTAGGCCTCTAAGCCAGCTTGCTATAACCAGTCACTGTAGGCCTCTAAACCCTGCTATAACCAGTCACTGTAGGCCTCTAAGCCAGCTTGCTATAACCAGTCACTGTAGGCCTCTAAGCCAGCTTGCTATAACCAGTCACTGTAGGCCTCTAAGCCAGCTTGCTATAACCAGTCACTGTAGGCCTCAATGCCAGCTTGCTATAACCAGTTACTGTAGGCCTCTAAGCCAGCTTGCTATAACCAGTCACTGTAGGCCTCTAAGCCAGCTTGCTATAACCAGTCACTGTAGGCCTCTAAGCCAGCTTGCTACAACCAGCCACTGTAGGCCTCTAAGCCAGCTTGCTATAACCAGTCACTGTAGGCCTCTAAGCCAGCTTGCTATAACCAGTCACTGTAGGCCTCTAAACCAGCTTGCTACAACCAGACACTGTAGGCCTCTAAGCCAGTTTGCTACAACCAGTCACTGTAGGCCTCTAAACCCTGCTACAACCAGCCACTGTAGGCCTCTAAGCCAGTTTGCTATAACCAGCCTTACCTTGATGTAAGCCGCTACCAAGGCGAGAGGAACGCAAGGACAGAAGAATAGCAGCACTAAAACGAGGCTCAGAATTTGGCAACATTTAACCGTAGTCTGAGTTGTCTGAGTTGTCTGAGTAGCCTGCACCTGGATCAATATAGAAATATGTAATGTTCTTGAGTAGCCTGCACCTGACACAATATAGAAATATGTAATGTTCTTGAGTAGCCTGCACCTTGATCAATATAGAAATATGTAATGTTCTTGAGTAGCCTGCACCTGACACAATATAGAAATATGTAATGTTCTTGAGTAGCCTGCACCTGACACAATATAGAAATATGTAATGTTCTTGAGTAGCCTGCACCTTGATCAATATAGAAATATGTAATGTTCTTGAGTAGCCTGCACCTGACACAATATAGAAATATGTAATGTTCTTGAGTAGCCTGCACCTTGATCAATATAGAAATATGTAATGTTCTTGAGTAGCCTGCACCTGACACAATATAGAAATATGTAATGTTCTTGAGTAGCCTGCACCTGACACAATAAAAGAATCAACAATTGTTCTGCACATAGATGTTTACTTTTAATACTATTAACTAATGCCACTCGTAATTATAATTACTATTAGGGTTGGGATAAAGAAAGATAAACAAGTAAAAGAAAAAAGATTACTATAAAAAAACAACGCTTATCTAAGGGAAAGAACCACTAATTACTGCCTTTAATCTGAAAAAAATGTAAGGGTTTATCTCCCTTTCTGCCACTTGTAGCAAAAATATGAATAATTATGCAAGATTTCAACTAGATCCAAGAATGGGACGTTTAATATGCATAACTAGATTGACATAGGAACACGCCTAGAATGTAATCATCTTTTTTTTTTGTTTGAAGTAACGTCTGTAGTATAGAAACTTTTTTTTTTCTAATAATGATATAAAATAATAATAATAAAGCTGTTTCTATGATTCCGAAGTTAAGGCTTTTTATTTTAAAATAAGTGCACTATTTCACATGATGACGCAAATCAAATATGGACCTAAATATTGTTCCTGATGCACTCAAAGCCCGTTGTACCACGGGGTTTACTTAAGTTCTAATGACCTGCGACCTTTTTCAAGGACTTTTCTTTGGTATCTAATGTGTGTCCCGCGAATTAAGTTGTCTATTTCAGAGGCCTCATGTTGACATCTGCTTATACCTTTGTCTGTGAGAGAAAGAAAGGGGCACCTATTTTACCCGGCTGTTCTTACAGCTCCGCCAAAAAAAAAATTGCCCTTGACATGCAGTCATGCCCATACAGAGTGTTGATGTCAAATTCAGCAAAACTGTCGAATGATAAGTAGTGCTTCTGCACTGTCCACACCTGGAAGTCTTGCCGGCCTACGTACTTTCTCTGGAATAATTTGAGGATCCCTGGAGCCTTCTATAGAGCATTTAGGTCTCACATAACTATACAAAAGGGTCGGGTAAAGAACTGCTTTATAAGCATAACCATTGTCCGCAGGTGATCGATTTTGATTCTCTTTTAAATACTGTATTCCTCACTAATTTTCGGACTCAAGACAAGCCTTATTATATATTTATATACATACATACATACATACATACATATAAATATATCTATATCTATATATAATGCTAATAAGCTAGTTTTAACATTGTAAAAGTACCTATTGAAACACCAAATGAAAACAATCTTATCACACCCTTATATTCCTTGTGCTAAAAATACAGGAACGAGCTTTTGTGACATCTATTACTTAGCAGCGAATCCTTTCGAAACATGTAAAGCATTTTACAAACATTTTTTTTCCAACAAGATAGACGGACGGACAGACAGCCACACAAAACTAATAGCGTCTTTTCACCTTTTGGGGGACTCTAAAAATACATTTAAATTTGGCTAGATAACGAGAACATATTTATCCTGAACGGAACTCCACGTCTTCTGGTATTTCCGCATTCCTAAAAGAGTCATTGGAATATTATAAAGTCTTGAAGATCTATACATTCGCATAACCAGGATTCTGTTTTTAGCGGCCCCCAAAAGGTGAAAAGACGCTATTAGTTTTGTGTGGCCTGTTTGTCCGTCTGTCCCGTTTAGATCTCAGAAACTATAAAGAGAAAATGAAAATCGGACATCATGATATTTTAGACCATTCAAAGTTCTGATGCAACGGCTACTTTCTTCTTTTCTGAATGCGAAAAATCGAATTTTTAAAATCAATTATGCAAGCAGTTTTTTCATAAAAATACACCAAGTAAGTCAGTACGGTAAAACTTACCAAAATGCCCACAGTGTCTGTTACTATTAATAGTTAATTGTTGTAAAAATGGTGTATTTTTATGAAAAAACTGCTTGCATAATTGATTTTAAATATTAGATTTTTCGCTTTCGCTTATTTTTTTTAACACATTTATATGCAAATGGTTTTATATTTTCGATCAAAAATTATTATTTCTCACAATTGTATTGCTAAGTTATGTAAGTTCTGTCATACTAAATAAACATTTACAAAAAAAAGTTCACTTTTTTTTAAAAAAGAAAACATCTATTTACCACCGAAATAGGTTAAACATAATTTAAAACAACAATTAATAAGTAGTTTTTCAAATTATGGCGTGCGCCGCAGTAGTGTACGCTCACTATGGAACACAAAACTAGAGGAATTTTTTTATATATTTTTCTTGAGGATATGAATAAGAGATTGACCTATTACAAACAATTAGATACTCGTTATAAGACATCAGTTAGGCCAGGTTCACAACTAACTTTACATTCACTTATCCCTTGGTTTGTTGGACCTTTGGGGCACCACTTAGGATCTGTCAACCTTCTTTCTCCATTCTTTTCTGTCATTTGCCTTTGATAGAATTTCATTCTGAAAATATTGAAACCTGCCTTTTTACCTGCCTGGGCGGACCACTTCTGATAGAATTTAATACCGATATTCTTCTGAGAATATTAAAACCTGCCTTTTTTCTTGCTAGAGTGGACCACTTCGGGGGCCGATTTTGAGTTTGTATTTCCACACAAACTGCCTTTGTAACCGTGTTTTGTGTGGGCTGGGGTTCGGGGTCAATTTTTTTTTTCTGACATTCGTTAGTTATTAAGAGAAAAAAAAGTTCTATAAAGTTCTATAAAGTTCTATAAAGTTCTATGAAGTTCTATAAAAGTTCTATAAAGTTCTATAAAGCTCTATGAAGTTCTATAAAGTTCTATAAAGGTCTATGAAGTTCTATAAAGTTCTATAAAGCTCTATGAAGTTCTATAAAGGCGGATATTGTCTTTTTTTCAAGAATTATTTTGTTATGTTTTTATTCTTTTCAGATGCGATATTAAAATGCAGGATTGTATATTGTATTCTAACATAAGATATTTGCGACTATATTTTATTTACCACTAATTCCTCTGAGCAAGTAGCTGGTGGAATAAATGTCCCTCCCTGCCAGTCAGAGTTTGCTTTGTAACTTTGCAGCTGAAACCCAACATCCCCGATCACGTGACTGTCTCCCCCAGTCACACTGGAGTTTTGGAGGGCTGGGTCTTTGCATCGCTTAGAATGAGTCGTCCAGATGTCTGTCGCTTGTGTTTGGACTTGCGTTTCCAGCGATGGAAAGTTTGCTGAGTTTTGTGGCGAACTAGATGCATTGAATAAATCGCTGTTGCCAAGCTGAGTGCCACTTTCTTGAATAAGTGAGCTCTGAAATGACAGGATCAAACATAATTTATTGAAGATGTAGTTACGGTGTCTATGTTTTGCTGTGGATTGTCACATGTCTTGCTAGTATATTTATTTTGTTATTTATTTCTGCAGTTGAAAAAAGGTCTCAAGTATTTTGTTTGCAAAATACATTAGTTGATCTGTTATCATATAACCATAAAAAAAGCTTGGTAAATGAAGCTTATAAAATGCAAAATATAAAATAATCCTTTCTATGAATAGATAATGCTTACGGGAAGAACTACGTCTTTAGAACTATCTCTACCAAATATTGTAGAAGTTATTTCCCTTATTCGATATCAAACAAAATAATTTATTACCAATAATTAATTAACTAATTGAGTAAATTTGCCTATTTGTTTATGAAAAATAAAAAAAATGAAAGAGAGAGAAAAAATAGAAAGAGAATAAGAGAGAGAAAGAGAATGAATAAAAGAGATCGAAATAGAAAGAGAGAAATAGAAAGAGAAAAAAAAAGAGCGAGAGAGAAAGAGAAAGAAAAACATCGAAAGAGAAATAGAAAAATAGAAAGAGAAAAAGAGAGAGAGAAAGACAGATAAATAAAGAACACAAGAGAAAAGAGATAGAGATTAGTAGATTAGACAATGTCTGTGTGTGTGTGTAGTTGTGTAATCTAACCTTTAGTTAGCATTTTCTAATACACTACGCAAGACAGCAGGGTTTCTGTCCAGGGCTTTGGATTTGAGCCTCTCAAGCCCTCACTCAAATGGAGTTTGATGATGACGATGATGAATGTATACACTAAAACCAACTCTACGTATTACAACGTAATATTTCTCCAATAATCTCCCTTATCCCTCTCGCACTTTTTTGCTTTTCTTTTTAAAAAAAAGTTGACTATGTTGGAAAACCTAAATTCCGCGGGCTCCAGCTCACGTAGAAGAAGTGGACGTCTGCTGGAATCTGTTGAGAGATCCTTCCGCCCAATAGGCAAGGGAGAACTGAAGTTTTTGTGAAAGTAGTGCAGAATAGATAAAAAGTAAATGTCTAGATTACCGTGTTGAGTTCTAGCAAGTGGTAGATCTGAGCCTGGTGATCAATTTGCAAGAGTTCCATTTCCAGACACGATCCAGGGCGCTCACAAGTGACGTCATCACAATTGTTCTTCATTTTCACTTTCTAATACTCTCAGTTTATGTTGGTGTCATGCGTTGGATCAGCACACATCATTTGATGGCGTCATTACAATACTTCAATTGATGGTGCAGTCTGTTGATAAAACAACAAAATATAAACAAGAAAATATAAGCAAGGTTACAAAGACAGTTTGTGTGGAAACATAAACTCAAAATCGGCCCCCGAAGTGGTCCACTCCGGCAGGTAAAAAGGCAGGTTGCAGAATTTTCAGAAAGAACATCAGAATGAAATTCTATCAAAGACAATTGACAGAGAAGAATGGAGAAAGAAGGTTGACAGATGTTGTGTGGTACCCCAGCTGTCCAACAGACCAAAAGATAAGTAAATGTGAAGTTGGATATGAACCTGGCCTAACTGATGACTTATAATGAATATCTAATTGATCTAATTGTTTTGTAAAGGATCAATCTCTTATTCAAATCCTCAAGAAAATACATTTCCGTAAAAAAAAAATACCATTTATGTATTGGGATATTGCTGTTTTCGCGACAATAAGAAAAACTAATTATTAATTGTTGTTTTAAATTATGTCCAACTTATAGGCATACTAAATATATTTTTTCTCTTTAAAAAAAAGAAAACTTCTTTCAGGGTTAAACGGTAGTAGTTAGTATGGCAGAACTTACATAACTTAGCAATACATATGTAATAATAAAAATGTACAAAAAAGAAATAATTGTTTAAATAATTTTTATCATTCGAGTTTGGGTTGGGAGAAATCACGTGTATAAATTTTTTATCAGACAGACAGGCACAGTGTATTGATTTAAACTTTGTAAAAATACTTTTAAAAAAAAGCTTATCTTAAGGGAAAAACTGTAGAACTATATTTATCTAATAGATAAGAGTTATTTCCCTTAGACAATACCTGGCTACATTAAATTGTAACCCTAATTTATTAATTAATTAGTTATTATTTTTACTGATTCATATTTTGAGGAGCAATGGATAATTGAGCAACTTCTCAACTCCCTCTAAGAATTGAGAAGTGGGAGAAATAACGTGTACAAAACTTGTACCAGACTGACAGAGTTGATTTAAGTGTAAAAGGGTATGATTGTCTTCTAAAAATGTGTGATCATTTGTAGTTTCTAGTGCGTTACTCAGTGACTAATGATTTGGTAGGAAGAAAACACGTGAAAATACTTAACAGGTCAATAACTTTATGAATAAATCTATCCCAAATTGGGTTAGTGTGTCTACTCTTTTAACTAGACCATTTCATGTAAGTGCTAATTGATCGGTAGTTTTTACATCACATAAAGATCAAATTATATACTGCAAATAATTCTAATAAGTGCTTCACATCTTTAACGTTAAAGCGGGCACGTTGAACAGAGAATGTGTATCTACCTGTTTCAGATGCTCCAGTTTCAGCCTAAGCCAATATAGCTACAATATAGTTACAATATAGCTGCAATTGTAATTATAAATTGTATTAAATAATTAGCTTTAGGTATTTTTAGGTTAAAAAGCTCAAAACTCTTGCTTTTCGGTGCAGACTTTGACAAAAATGCGTTAGATTACGAGTTGATACAGTCATCTTAGTCTACTTACCTTTGACTTAAATATAGAACATGAATTTAATTGAAGTGTGGCTTATCACTTGACAGGGTAGACGCTTGTATATTTTGACAACACTAGTGTCAACCATGGCTAGAGTAATGTCGTCATGCTTGGCTGATTATGTAATACGATGCACTGGATTGTTGCTGTTGTTATTAAGTAAAGAACTCTCTCTCTCTTTCTCTCTCTCTTTCCCTCTCTCTCTCTCTCTCTCTCTCATTCTCATGCAATAGGTGTTTAACTATCTTTCAAAGAAGCAATAATGATTAATGATTAACTACTATTATCAACTATACTATTACCAAACTGTCCAGCAAACTATCTATTACATTTTCGGAGTGTCTATCAAATTATAAAATTATCAAATTTACCATCAAAATATCTTTAATGTTTATATATAGAAAAATAAAAAGGAATATTTAAAATTTAAAAAGCTTTAAAAAAAAGTTGACATCTCGAAGTTATGCAGCAATAGCCTTAATAAATAATTTTTTTTTTCTTTTTTTTTTTTTTTCTTTTTTTTTGTTGTTATTATGAATGCCAAGGCCTGCCTTAGATAATTGGAGGCCCTAGGCGAAGGGAATTTGATGTCCACAAGAGGAAATAGAATAATTCAAAAAAAAAAATTCAATTCATTTAAAACCTATTCTACTCTATCAATGACACCGAGGACAAGTTTCGCTATTTCTTCCCTACAAAAATGTTAGGAGCACTGTGCGAGGCCCTTACCGATCTGAGGCCCTTGGCTGCTGCCTTGTTTGCCTATGCCTTAGGCCAGGCCCTGTGTATGCAATCTGCTAAATTTACATCAAATATCTTAATGAGTCAGTATTTTAAAAATCTCTTCCGTTTAATCCAGCGGTTATTAACCTTTTTTGCTCGGCGACCCCTTATTATAATCTCCCGCTCTGCCGCGACCCCCACCCACACAGCACTATAAGAATAGACAATAACAATCCATATTTTCGATGGTCTTAGGCGACCCCTGGCTAATCGTCAATCGACCCCCAAGGGGGTCGCGATCCACAGGTTGAGAACCCCTGGTTTAATCAATTAGTGTAGAGACATGTTGTAAAACAATACAATCTATTATTAGAAAGTCCATCAACCACTATATGTGGCTATATGACATAATGCCTTAAGTCTATTTAAAAAAATATGTACGAAATTTATTTTTTAGAATTTTCTTGTTTGTTATTATCAAGTTGCGTCAGCTCAGTTTATAGACGTGGGATTTGGCTGGGTGGGTTTGTAGCTGTAATAAACTTATTGAAGTATTCTTCCGCGTTCTTCAATGGCTGAGTGCGTTCAACAAGTATTCGTCAACAAGGCATCAATTTCAAGAGGCTTGAATATTTTTTTTTCATCCAATCTGGCATTGAAAGAATTGTAACGAGACGAGGGAAATTTGAATATACTTTCTTTCCATTGGCCAGGTAAGAGTGGAATAAGCTGATTAAATGTAGAAATATTTGACAGCACGAATAACTTAGGTGGAAATAATTAACTTATTGACTAATCGGCTACATAATGTGATAACTCTGGTTTTACAGTTCTAATTTTCGAAAATCGTAAAATTAGATTTGGATTTCGTTTTTACTTATTTAGAACACGGAATCAGCGGAAATTCCCGCGCTCGACTCAAATGTTTGTTTATATTCTGTGACACGTGCATGAACATTTTGGGCGGTGTCTACTGTAGAAGTTCACCCCAACCTGCCCCTTTGTCAAATTATAAGCTGGCCTTTTATCGGCAGAACTTCATAGTTGAATCTTACTGTTGAAGTATTGCAAGGAAAAAAATATGAAAAAGGGGGGGGGGGGCGCAGTGGATGCGTAGTTAAGCGCTCGATTCCTGGGTTCGAATCTCGGTGAAGTCTTGGATTTTAAATTTTGTTATTTTTAGGGCACCCTTGAATTAATCCAACTCTAATGAGTACCTGGCTTTCAAAGGGGAAAGTAAATGCGCTAGTCGTTGTGCTGGTCACATGACGACCTGCTCTTTAACCCTTGGCCAAAGAAACAGAAGACCTTAACATCCACTCCCCCCCCCCCCCCCGTCCGTTAGCTGGGAGGTAACATTTCTCTATTCTGCAGATGTGGCCTACCTATCGCCATTGTGACTGCAGCAGGGTTTTGTGGATGCTATGGAGACCCTCTCTTTTGAGGACCACTGAGTCGGATACCTGTCTTGCCATGTTAGTTTTATTGGATACACTGTGCACGGTTGGTTCAACATGTTATCGTTAAATGTTTATATTTGTTTATAAAGATCCAAAGAAGATTTGAAGATTATGAATATTATGACCAAGTCTGAAGGATATGCTATTATCCTTTATACACCAAACCAAAAACATAAATCTATGTTTAAACTTAAACATATCTGAAAATTCTAATAGTATAAATTAGTTACGTGGACACAATTAACCGCCTTAGTCGTAGGGGCATCTATGATGATCTCCTTTGAATTGTAAGTAATGATCCTTGGGCAGAAGGTGAAGTCTGATCATTGTCAGCCACACAGCAAGAGAGGTTATTGCCCTTCAAACACCAAACTAAAAACATAAATCCAATATTTAAATTTCAACTTATCACCCCTTTTTAATTAGGTCTTGATTAAGCAATTTGTCTACATGAAAAGTGTAAATGCTCATGGACTGTGTACAATTTCTTAATAAGCTTGACTATTTAACAGTAGTATATGATTTGGATGTGCATGCGTTAACCTGTTTGTCTTGTCTGTCATTGTAAGTGAAAGTATAATAAGAATAAACCACATTAAAAAAAAACTATAAAAAAAAAACATTGGCCGCCATCAACCGTAAGGGGCGTCTATGGTTATTTTCTTTATGGTTATTTTCTTTTAATAATTAGTTATAATCCTATCAGAAAGTAAGGTCTGATTAAAATAACCAACACAGCAGCCCCCATCTCAAAATATATATATTTGGTCAAAAAAATAAATAAATATGGTTACAGTTTTGAACCAGTGGAGTCGAAGGCTCTGCCCGCGTACACTGTGTTCGTGTTGGACTCTGCTTTAGTGTCATCGGCTTCTTCTTGTACTTAGATATGACACCTGAGGCCCTTCTCATGTTTTGGCTTTACAGCAAGACAGGGGAGGTTTGGATTCAGAGTTGTCCTTCTCCGAATTAAAAAAAATGTTCTCTTTCACAGTAAAGCTCATTATTAGAGTTATGTTAAAACAATGAAATTTATATTATTGGAATGAGATTAAAAACAAATTATATAGTCCAGAAGCCAGAAGGATAAAGGCCCATTCCTCGAACATATGCTAGGACAAATGTGTACAAATGCTCCTTCTTCCCTAGTGCTATTAGAGCATGGAATGGGTTGCCTGAGCTAGCCAGGAAAACCAGTGACTTGGCAGAATTTAGGTCATTGGTAAACTTGCATGACTAGATGCATGATGCGTAGGACGTAATAATCTTCTATTTTAAAATAACGTCTGTATTTTATAAGATAAGATAAGACGGATCCACACTAAAGTGTTGTAATTACAGATGGATCTCTCTCTCTCTTTCTTGAATGTAACGTATAAGGTGACTCAGCTTATTACTAAAAGACTTGGAAAGTATGCTGAAACAAATTCTAGGTGACTACCAGAAAGGCTTCAGACCTAAAAGATCCAGAAACGATCCCATTTTCATCCTAATAGATATAGACTCGAGAAATGCTATAAATTCAGTAGACCAGTACACCAACTGTAAGTAAAGTAAAGTTTCCCTTTCAGACCATGCGATCTAAGCAATCTAAATGAAAGTTTTATTAGTTTCGTAAAACGAAATACTAAAAAAGAAACAGAACAAAAGACAAATCATAAAGTGTTTTACAATGCTTATTTAATACACTATTTTCAATGCTGTATAGTGAAAATAAACTTTTCAACTAATTATACATGCACTTCAAATGCAATTTTAAAAATAAAATAGCTTTTGATTATTTACATAAATAAAATAATTTGGTTCTCTAAATTGTAAATACAATCATAAAAGCTAAACAAATACTAATGTAGTTAACATTGACAAAACTTGAAATAAAGTAACACTAAGAAATGTAGTCAGTAAAAGGGTGCTGTTAAATTAATTATTCAAAGTTTATAGGTCACTTTTAGTGACCCAACACAAATCCGTTCACTAAATATGAACCATCTAAAATAATAAATGCTTCATTCAGGAATAGCAACAACCTAACTATTACTATTATAGGGTTTTGATATAGTGATACTGATACGGACTATTAGAAGACATAGCCATAGACCGCATTTGTGGAGAGAGATAGTGACCAAGAAAGCTATGGACAGTGAAAAAAAAACATGGGCCTCAGCTCTGGAAGAAAGGCTTGCCAAACGTAAAAATGGCTGGCTCCTCTACCACCAAAGCGAAAGGCACCTTAACTATTAGCGCATGGAATGGATTGCCTGAGCTAGCCAGGAAAACCAGTGACTTAGCAGAATTTAGGTCATTGGTTAATATGCATGACTAAATGCATGACGCGTAGGACGTAATCATATTCTTTTTTTGAAGTAACGTCTGTATTATATAAGATAAGATAAAATTATTTTTCGAGATATATGTGGACGTGAGTGTTTCTCCAAAATAAGAACACACAGTCTATGATAAAGTGTTTAACGAGACCAACCGGAGTCGTTAGGTCTGAACGAGGCCAACTATAGGGTTTTGAACTCTCCCCCCCCCCCTCCAATATTTTGTTCAAATCTAAATTAGATTCAATAAAAAAAAAGAAAATAAAAAGAAGCAGACTGGGAGACATTTTGAAATAGACATTTAAACAAGGTCAAGGACGCTATTTAATGCAACATGCTGAGAATAGACATATAAAGAATGTCAAGGACGCTATTTTGTGCATCAAGTTGAGAATAGACACATTAACAAAGTCAAGGACGCTATTTTGTGCAGCATGCTGAGAATAGACATATAAACAATGTCAAAGACGCTATTTTGTGCATCAAGTTGAGAATAGATATATAAAGAATTTCAAGGACGCTATTTTGTACATCATGCTGAGAATAGACATATAAACAATGTCAAGGACGCTATTTCGTGCAACAAATTGAGAATATTTATTTATTCAGGATATAAAAATTATTTTAATCAAGAAAAACATTTTTAAAATACTTTAAAAAAAACAAAGACTATATTAAGCGTAATTGTATCAAATAGTTTAAATCAGTCATATAATTAAATTTGTGATTGATCTTGACTAGTAATAATAAATCTGTTCGATTACAAATATTGTTATCAATAATATTGGTTTAGTGCAATTTCATGCTTTTAGCTTTCTCAATTCGCTATGATTCTATCACTTGCCTGGACCAATTAGAAAGGTTAGTGTGAAGAAAGAAAGGAAGTATCTGAGTGATCGCTTTTTTGATGTAATTACTACAAAAATGAACGATCTGAATTCGAACTCGGGGGCTAAAGTCTTTTCGACCTCCTCAAGTTAATACATTAACCATTATGCCGCGAAAATACTTATGAAAATAGAAGGTTTTATAGTTATCTATTGTTAGTTGTAAACATTTCTCTCTATAAAGTATAAAGGGGAGTAATTCAACTTATACCACCTTATCAGTCAAGTACAATTTTTTCCCTTGTACGAGATACCAAACAAAATAATTAATTAACTAATTTAAAAAAAAAAAATGATTTTCTTGTGTTGTTAGGTAAATGGAATAATTGTGTAAAATTTCAGCTTGATCTGAGATAGGGTGTGGAAGAAATAAAGTGTACAGACCTTTTACCATACAGACAGATAGGGTTGATAAAAGCTTTGTACAAATTATATTGTTACTCTACCCAGAATACACTTGCCAATTTCGCATTCAGTACACCGGATTTACCGGTGACTCTTTTTGTGGAAATCCTCAGGTCTCACATGTTCTCATATGCTCATTCATATAAGTTTAGGTTAAATTATTGAAACAACAATGTGTCTGGGTGTAAACATAAAAATAAAAAGTAAAAAAAACTACATAAGATTTATATGTTCCAAAATGAATTAGTCAAGTTCAATTGTTGATGAGTAGGTGGAACTATTGTAGTCGTTATAGTAGTTCCATTATTGTAGTGTTTTTTGTTGTTTCTTTTTTGGTTTCAGAAACCTGAATTTTACATTTAACATTGGCATCTTTTACATTGTTTAAATTACGTATTCAAGACAATAGATGCACTTCATCCGTGACTCTGTGTATGTCCTTCAGCGGCCAACTTTTCCATTCGCTTGTTGTTGTACCATATGAAGAAGCCGGTCGAGGCGTATCCAATGACGCCCACGATGATGGCCAGGACGTTCAGTTGAAGGGAGAGGTCAGCTAAGTCCATTGCCTTCTTGTTCACACCAGCCGCCTTCCATTTCTTGGCCTACAGAGACACAGAGACGGTTCCGTACATTGTAATTCCAGTATAGACTAACAAAATACAATAAAAAACCAAAAAAAAAAACCTAATTAAAGGGAAAGAAGGCCATACTCACAACTATATCCCTCAATAATATAGAAGTTATTTCCCATATTCGAGAACCAAAATATAATTTCCAATAATTAATAGACTGGTGAATTAAAAAAAATGATTCGTGTTTTGTTAGGTACAATGGTTAACAATTGTTTAAGGTTCCGAGTTGATCCGAGAATGGTTGTGGGTGAAATAATGTGTACAATTTACTAAGCGGACTAAACCCCACACGTTTAGCCATTTTTTAAAGTGATTACTGAATTATTACTGTATTATTTTCCCGTGTTTGTGTCTAACAAAGTGATTAATTAGCTAATTATTTAGTTGTTTCTTTTCAATTAATTCATGTCTTATATATGCCAATGAATAATTGTGCAAATGATAATGCCCCATTCGTGGTATAAAATTAAATTGTTATAAAAAAACAACATCTTAGATGTTAAGGTGTACACAACACTTTCTGGTGTATAAAAGTTAAGGAAAACTAAATATATTTATAACGTGATGAGTTAGATAATCATGAGCCATTTCGTCCTCATTGCAAGAGAGGGAAGCAGATAACAGCAGATAGACCCTTATCCTCACTGCAATAGAGGAAATTAGATAACAGCAGATAGCTTCTTGAAAGACAGAGCTGAACAGCTCTAACGAGAGTCGCAGGACACATATTTGGGAACCCAAAGAGGAGTCATTGACCCGAAGACAAGCGCAGACGACAAGAGGAAAACTTAAATAGACCCTTGGCAGACAACACAGTTTTATGGAATTACGGTAGATGTGGCCAAATATGCAAAACGCAAATAGTTTTGCGAGGTCAGAATCGAAGACAAAGACTTTATTTATTATGTGCTAGATAATGTGAGGTTGAGTTGAGAAAACCAATTGGCTATCTGATGGGGGGGGGGGGCGCTAATAATTTATTTTAAATTCGAGATTCGACTCATTCTGACTTGTTTTTGCTACATGCCTAAAGGCAGCACAGAAAACTTCTCCCAGTAAACAACACATCACAAGTCCACAAAGTTGTCATAAGAGACTGTACCAGGAGACTCAGAGCATGTCACATGACAGATACAAATATAATAATGTTTAAATGTATTACTCTACACATTATTGAGATAAGAATATTTTAATGTTAATTACCCATAGCAGGTGTCTTATATTGTTTTACTGTAGGTCTTCGTAACAAAAATAATTGAAAAGTGAAAAGTCTACTTCATTTCAGAGTCAATCTTGACATCAGTCAGTCCTTACTCTAGTTATTGTATTATGTGTAGTTTTGATTAAATCATTAAACTGGTTCTTAATACACTAATTCAGCATAAGTTATATTAAAGTGCTTTTCAAGCTTTTACTGGTGGGGCCCCCACCCCAAACTAAATAGATTTTCTCCCAGTCCACTTAGTCAACTAGTGTCTGTGGTTTCGGAGGGGTTTAAAAATGTAATGAAAAAAGAAAGACATTACGTTTGATGTGAAATTTGGTATAGAAATAATTGTTAATTACAGTCATATCTATACAGACTCCAAGATGTATCTCCCCTTTCTGTACGAAGTAGAATTTGCTTTTCATCACTAGTGGAGTGACTAATGTTGTTTTTTTTTAATGTTTTTTTTTAATTGAATAATGTAGTGTCTACGTCAATGAATAATTGTGCACAAGTTTCAACCTGAGCCGAGAATGGGAGAAATATTGTGTACAAGATTTGCATCAGACAGACAGAGAGAGTGAGTTCATTTAAGCTTTGTACAAATGATGCGTACCTTCATGATCATTACTAGGGCCGCGCCAGCGATAGGGCTGAGGAAAAATACCATCACGACAATACTCAGATAGAAGTACCTTTGAAACTTTATCTCCATGGTCTGTTCCTGGGTCAATAGAGCAAACAAACAGCCTTAATACACAGCTACAATGTATGAGTACACACTTTTTTATAAACATGCTTTCAGTTATAATAATTACTATCGGGGTTGCCAACAGTGGATCACAAACCTCGGTGGTTGCCAGCAGTGATCTACAAACCTCGGGTGTTGCGAGCAATGGTCTACAAACCAGGGGTTAGCAAACGGTGGTCTACAAACCTCGGCGGTTGCGAGCAGTAGTCTACAAACCATGGGTTTGCAAACGGTGGTCTACAAACCTCGGCGGTTGCGAGCAGTGGTTTACAAACCTCGGGGTTTGAGGGCAATGGTCTACAAACCTTGCAGTATAGTTAAAGATAATAACTAAAACTGAAACTAATACATGATCATTGTTTGTTTCAGGTAAAGCTTTTTAAATGTTACATTTTACGGTGTTCTAAAAATATTCACACTCTGTTCATATGAAATTTTATATGCAAATAAATAATGTGTATTGTTAGGGAGAAGCAAGCAGGGGCGTCCTTCCAAGGCCGGGAAGAATAGGTAAACCTCCAAGTTCAGCAAGAAGAGGACGTCTTACGGCTCCCCACCTCTCACATACTAAAAATGTATGAATATGTAGGAATTTTGTTAAATAAAAGGGACAACTTAATTGTTCTTTTTTTTTTTTTGATGGGTGGATATCTTTTTTACCAGGTGTTGTAATTAAGTACTGGTAATTGGTAGAATCGATTTATTCGAATTTTCCCAATAAAGGAAGTAGTCAGTAGACTCGACATTGGCCCATATCAGTACAGGAGGTTGAAAAAGGTAGACTCGATTAACATGACCTGTTTGTAAAATGTTTGACATGTTTCGGACATAGCCCAGCAGAGCTGTACCGTGGAAGAAGGTAGAGTCGAGTATCGTAGTTTGTCCACGTAGAGATGGGAGAGGGTAATCTCGATTACCTTGGAGTATGAATAGAGGGCTGGAAGAGGGTAGACTTGATTACCATGTTCTAATCAGTACATATAAAAGTGGGTGGACTCGATTATCTTTGGTTTGAGAATTTGTTGACAGAAAAAGTTTTGATCAAGTGCACTATTGAAATATTGCTGTGAATATTCTAACAAAAGAGTTATAAGGTTTTTGTTTACCCTCGAGTCTGTTGACCTTGAAGCCTGTGGAGTAAATATCCCGCCCTGCCACTCTGAGCTAGCTCTACGAATTTGCAGCGACGAACCGACTTCTCCAACAGCGTGACTGTCTCGTGCATCGCTGCTCTTGGTCAGACTCGGCTCATGGAAGACTAGGTTCGAGGACAGATCTAATGATCCGATTGGTATCGTCAATACGTTTTCCGCGTGTGTCGCTGGTGTTTGGACTTGTGGGCGGAGTGATTGAATGTTTGCAGGAGCTTCTGAAGAACTAGCATCATCGAACATGCTGCTGCTTTGCTGAGAACTTTGATGCAGTGACGAATTCTGGAAATTTAATGCATATTAATAAAATCAAAATATGTTCTCGAAGTCCATTTGTACATCACCTTCTATACTAATTTTTTTATAGGTTGTTAGAAGTGTGTGTGTGTGTTTCAATTAGTTCAATAGATTCTGATGAAACTACTAGTAAGTCCGTCGCAGTGGAGGTTATAAATGGAGCTAAAACCTAACAAAGGTTTAGGTGGATTAGATGTCAGTAGCTACAACCTAACGAAGGTTTAGGTAGATTACATACCAGTAGGTACAACCTAACAAAGGTTTAGGTGGATTAGATATCAGAGCTACAACCTAATAAAGCTCTAGGTGGATATGATGTCAGAAGCTACAACCTAATAAAACAGTTGAACTAGCAGTCTGGAGTAACAACCCAACACTCAACTTATCAACATAAATTTCTTCATTGATTGTAAAACCACATGCGGCTTTAGAGAGTGGCCAGTGAACGTCGAAGGCCCCGCACTCGAGTGGGTCAAGTGATATTTTTGTCAACTTTAGCCATTGTTCCATAGATAAAGACTCCACCAAATCAATCCTGTATAGACTGAACTACAACGGAATGGAGTTCGTAAGGAAAAAAAAACCATAATAATAATGGCGTAAGAAAAAGATATCATAATAAATCTTTAGTCAGAGTTCACTCACTGGATTATTGCACTGGTGAAGAATTCGACTCGATAGCAAGTTTCTGATTTAAGTTTAAAACTTTTGCTAATGATCTTGCTTCACTCTGTTTTCACTGTACAGTTATTACAAAGCTTATATCAACTCACTCTGTCTGTCTTTATGGTAAAAAGTTTTAACATTTTTTTTTCTCCCATTTCCCATTCTCGGATCAAGTTAAAACTTTGGGCAATTATTCAGTAAATCAAGGCATTAATATAAATCAACAACAGCAACAACAACAACAACAACAATTAGTTAATTAATTGTTGGTGATTAATTATTTTGTTTGACATCACAATAAGATGATGATTCATAGTGGGTCAGTGTTTTCCGCTCAACCCTAGTTTTCCTGGGGTAGGAATATTTTTTCCATGAACTGGAATAATAAACTATTAGGCCACCACGTGAATTAATCTGTCCGAAAAAAAAGCAATATGTTCCGCTAAATACTCAGAATGTGCGAAGTGTTCTGTTAAGTAAAAGGTTTGAGAACCCCTGAAGTAGGCCAGTATTACCTTGTTCAGTTCTAGCATGTCGTAATTCCCTGCCAAATGATCAGCTCGCACGAGAATCAAGTCGTCACTACAAGATTCATTACTCTCGCAGTGAAGGTCTTCCAGGTTTGCCATCACCCTGGCTTCTTGGCTTCTTCCAGTATTTATGAATGCGATGTTGTCTCTTGGGTTTTGAAATGTACTGTTTAACTTTCACGATAAATCTGGTGATACCTTTTTGTGGTCTTCATTACAATGTATCCATTTGTCACAATTAACAGATTAGCCTGTGGGTTAAAAA
>NC_074717.1:7060233-7115233 GCF_947242115.1 Biomphalaria glabrata | reverse complement strand
CATCCATCCATCCATCTGTCCAAACATCAATCCATCCATCTATCAATCCATCCATCCATCCGTCCATCCATCCATCAATCCATCCATCCAATCATCCACCCATCCATCCATCCATCCATCCATCCATCTGTCCACCCATCCATCAATCCATCCAATCATCCATCCATCCATCCATATGTCCATCCATCCATCCGTCCATCAATCCATCCAATCATCCATCCATCCATCCATCTGTCCATCCATCCATCAATCCATCCCATCATCCATCCATCCATCCATCCATCCATCCATCCATCCATCTGTCCATCCATCCATCAATCCATCCAATCATCCATCCATCTATCCATCCATCTGTCCATCCATCCATCCATCCATCCATCTGTCCATCCATCCATCAATCCATCCATCCATCCATCAATCCATCCATCTATCCATCCATCTGTCCATCCATCCATCCATCCATCAATCCATCCAATCATCCATCCATCCATCCATCTGTCCATCCATCCATCCATCCATCTGTCCATCCATCCATCCATCCACCAATACATCCATCCATCCATCCATTCATCCATCCATTCATCCATCTATCCATCCATCCATCCATCTGTCCATCCATCCATCCATCCATAAATCCATCAAATCATCCAATCATCCATCCATCCATCCATGTCCATCCATCTGTCCATCCATCCATCCATCCATCAATCCATCCATCCATCCATCCATCCATTCATCCATTCATCCATCTATCCATCCATCAATCCATCTATCCTTCAATCCATCCATCAATCCATCCATCAATCCATCAATCAATCCATCCATCAATCCATCAATCAATCCATCCATCCATCCATCCTTTCATCAATCCATCCATCCATCTTTTAAAATAACATGCAGTTTAAATCCTTAAAAGTATACAGTGATAGATATTCTTTGAATAAGCCTCAAACCAGTGGCGTCACTTGGCGGGTGTGGGCCGCACCAGGTGACACCCACCAGGGGGTGACACCCAAGTGGGAAAAATGCACTATTCTAAACTCAACTTTATTATTACTACCTTAAATGTCTCTGACAGTTTAGTATCAAAATGTCCCACACCTTCTTAATTCAATTCTATTTGACTTGTAATCTTCCTATTATGAGAAAAATAATGCGTTATAGACGTTAGGAGATAGATTTTCCAGCTCAGAAATGTAGAAAAAAAAACAACGCTTGGCGCCTGGGGCTTCGCCCCGGACTACTCTATTGGCTTTCAAGTTTAGGCTGACTTTGGTAAACGTGTCTCGTCTTGTCTAATGATATGTCTCATAAATGTCTATCGACGTTCGACAGCAACTGCCAGTGGGGGAAAAGATTTCTCTATTGGTAACAGTATCTCGGTAGGATTCGTAGGATCCTTCTCAGCCTTTACTCGAAGCGTAGGTGGCCGTTGGGGCGATGATTGTATGGAGTAGGTGGATTTTAATCTCCAGGCTAATTGATTTGTTTGTTCAAGTATGCCGTACTTTTTAAAAGACGGCTTCTGCTTTCCAATCCGACATGCAACACCATGATATGCATTTCCATCGCTTGTGATAACACTGTATAAATAGCTTATCTTTTCTATTGGTTGAAGATCTGTATGATCAATGTTAATGGGGGTACTGGGTAACCTGCACCCTATATATGCAAAGATTTGAGGGCGTCTTTATCCTTCATCTCGTGTATACATTTAATTGTATTTCAAAGTAATTCTTTGTTGTCTGCAAAATCCAACTCGGTTTGGTTTGTAGCCTGTTTAATGTACTTTTATGACATCGTCTACAAGAAAGAGAATTTGGGATAAGATAAATCCTAATCTGATATGCTGCTTGATGTTGAATTCCCCGGTCTGTTGTGACACAACAGCTTGATTTGCATGGACATGTCGCTGAATCTGGACAAATTATTGCGAGATGCCTATTTCACAGAGTGATTCCGATGGACGCTATCAAACTTTTTCTGAAATCTACAAAACTTTGTTGGTATTCCAGGCTTTGCTCTACGATATGACGCAGGACGTAAACCTTAATTGCCTTTTCGGGAGTAGCTGAGAAACACTAGTATAATTTAAAACCATTTCCGCAAGGAGCTCTTAAATAAGTAAGTAAGTTCCCCTTTCAGAGCTCGTTGTCTATAGGGCAGATGAAGTAAAGGTCATCTCATTCTGTGGCCTACGATTAACGAGGGTGTCATGTGGTCAGCACAACGACCAACCGCCTTTACTTTTCTCCAATTAATCTCAGGTACCCATTAGAGCTGGTTGGACTCAGAGGCGCCCAAGGATCTCGAAATAAAAATCTCAGTCTTCACCAGGATTCGAACCCGGGACCCCCGCTTTACCGCTCAGCCACCGCGTCTCCTTAATTAACCTCTAATAAAAAATATGTTCAATTCAAGGTTTCTCAATTCTATTATTTTAGATTTTTATGTATATGTATTAAATATGTAATAACTTTTGAGAAAATTTCAAAAGCAACATTTTAAAATAGAATCAAAAGTTTTCAGCGTGTAGCCTGTCAATGAATTAGCTGACCGGCTTACAGGTTTATTGTTTAACATAAAGAAACAAAATAAACAAGAGTTCTTTCTTTTTTCAGGGGAGATTTTTTTTCCTGGGAGGGGGTGACACCCCGAGCTTACCGCAACGTGTGACACCGACTCTAATGACGCCACTGCCCAGTACAGTTAAATATCAGTCAAAAATAAAACTTGCCAATGTTTAATCCGCTTATCGTCGATACCGATACCATTATGAGACGAGGTCTATTAAAGATAAGTTTTCGGCAATTCAACACATGAACCCGCCTAATGAGTTCGCGCCAATCAGACCATATCGTACCTTTCCGACACATGTGTTCGTGAAATTCCGGTCGAGTCGTGTCTTTCCGAAAAGTGTGTTATCCTACTTCGTGTCATTTCGCTAACACAAAAGTGGTTATAGTTTTGTAACATTAAAAGACAAGATGAACTAACTAGAGAATTAAGTCATCCAGTCATCAATCTGGATTAGTCCAGTAAATAGACTAAGTGCGATTCTCACCCCTTCCCCTACTTTTCTTTTTAAGACGCCACGAAGTTTTTATTTAACTTCCTGTTTCGTTTACAAGTATCCAGATCCGTGTCACATCCGTGACCCAAATACTTTTACATACTTATTCACGTGCCGTTAAGTCAATAATGCCACTCCATGCTACATTAGTGAACTGATTAGACATTTTTATTTAGGGTGGGAAGCGTGGCGGAGAGGCCAAGTGCGCTTGAACTTGGCTTGGCTGGGCTACCTAGAAGGGGGCTCTTCGGTTCGACACCCGACTCGGAAAACCAACTCCTAGATACCCCCTCCCCCCACTGGTCCACAAATGAGATTGGACCAAAAGCGCTCTGAGCATGCTATAAGCATGAAAGTAGCGCTATATAAAAGCTATAATAATAACTATAGCTATTAGTATTAGTTTCCAGTGTTCAGTAAATAAAAAGTAGCTTATTTACGTCATAATATGAACAGTATAGAGGGACTTCTTCTATGCTTGGTAGGGAACATATCTCGTATGGAAGACGAACGTATGCCAAAGGCAGTCTTTTTTTTTTTGTGAGCTAACACGTAACAGAGGCGCCCCACGGAAACGCTTCAAAGACCAGCTTAGGCGTCAACTTTCCTTGGCTGACATAGAAGAGAGCACCTGGTTGCATGCGACCTCAGAACGAGACAGCTGGAGGTCACTCACGAAGGCCGCGGGATACACATTTGAGACCAAAAGAAATTCCGCTGCCGAGGACAAACGCAGACGGCGAAAAGAAAATCTAAATCGACCACCTGCGGACAATTGTTATGCTTGCTCTGGGTTTGGCAAAATATGTAGGTCACAGCTGGGGCTGCGCAGCCACGGGAAATACTGCATTCCTCACTAATCTTCGGACTCGAAGACAAGCCTTATTATTATTATTATGTTGGTATTTAACGAATAATCATTCTCTGGTACTGACAAGGTCGAGTTTCGTTAAAAAGAAACAACATTATTATTATTGTTTTTATTAATTAGAAATTTTTATCTATGACGGATAACTATTAAAATTATCAGTAGTAAATGAGAATAGTGTATTAACGATATAATTTAGAAGATGTAGGATACATATTGTGCACTTTTTACAAGCTTATACCAACTCTGTCTGTCTGTCTGGTACACATTCTGTACACGTTATTTCTCCCACCTCCAATTCTCAGACCAAGTTGAAACTTTCCTCAATTATTCATTGTATCTTACAAAACATGAATCAATCAAACATAAACATATAGTTATAATTAATTTTGTTCCATATAGAAAAGGGAAATATATAGATAAATAAATAAAAAATAAAAGGGAAGTAATGAGAGATATGGCCGTAAATGTGCATTTAGAAAAAAGTATTTTTGTTTTATTTTGCTTGTTAGCTCTAGAAAAGAAATCATTTCGTTTGAAGCTTTTACTAATTTCATTATTTGATAAGCATGGCAGCAGAGATTTTTTAACAAAGTGTCCTTGATTTTATGAAATTCGAAAATTTATCTGAAAATTCACAATCAAATATGTAATAAAAACAATGAAAGCCATTAATTTTTTATAAACCTCAATGTATTCAAACTTAATGCTATTTACAAAATGAAGAAAAGGACTGCAATAGACAATTGATAAGGCATAACTCCAACCATTTTAGTGTTTTCAAAAGATATGAAAAATTAACCCAATATACTTTTTACGAATAATTAGAAACAGACTGTATTCTCTTCGCGCATGAAAACAAAAAAAAAAGAAAAAGAAAGAAGACAAATACAGTATCAAGTATTCTGATAGTGTGATGCGCGCTCTGGACTGTTGACTCGATGGTCCATTGTTCGAATCAGCTTCAACTCATGCCCACCGCCATCCTCTGCTGTCTTTCAGGTCTGAGCTAGGATGTAATGATCTTCCATTCAGAAGGAACTTATAGAACAAGCAAACAAAACAAAACAGGAAAAATATATGTAAATATTTTACACCAAAAAAGAGTTAATTAATAAGGTGTTAGTTAGACCTTGATTTTAACCTTGGTTATTGGGACACAAACATAACATTTTCAATGACTCGTATGTCACTTACAAGAAAGTATTAAATTACAAACGATTTATTCTAATTCTAAGTAAACCCCGAGATAACACATTTTAGTCCAACTGCAACGCTAATACACAGACGGCGAAAATAGAACTTAAATCGACCAAAGGCTGAGCATGGATTTATAAGCGTTCAATGTGACAAAATAAGTAGGTGAAAGCTAGGTCTTTGTATCTACGTCAAATACTACACTCCTCCTTGATTTTCAGACTCGAAGACTTATCAATAGTATTATTATAAGTTAAAGACTCTTCTTTTAAAAAAATTACTTTCTGTGTTAATTTAGTCTTTCATGTTTTTTTACAAAGCGTATTTCAACTCACACAGTCTGTCTGTCTGTTTGTCTGTCTGGTCAAAAGTTTGTACACGTTATTTAACTTACTTCTATTCTCGCATGAAGTTGAAATTTTGCACAATTATTCAATGGCATAAGCAAGACATAAATGAATAAGAAAAATCAAACAATTAGTACATTAACTTCTGGCAACTAATTATTTTGTTTGATACCGACAGTATTCACAGATGTGGTTAAATATGTGGGAGTAGCTCTCCTTTGATAATTGAAAAAGTTTTTCCTTCCACACTCATTCTCGGATGAAGTTGAAACTTAGAACAATTATTTATTGAACCTAACAAAACATGAACCAATTTAAAAAATCAACCAAATAGTCAATTAATCATTCGTAATTAATTATTTTCCTTGATACCCAATAAGGGAAATAATTTTTTCATTATTGAAAGATTTAGTTGCAAGTGTGGAGTTTTCCCCCTTAATAAGCTTTGTTTTGTTTTAAAATAATAATATAAAAAAATAATAATTACAGAAAAAAGGATAAAAAAAAATATTTGACTTGTTTTTACGTTTTATTTTATTTGTTTAATGTTTGTCCTTCTGAATAATGTTTGCAGTTTAACTGTTTTTATTTGTTTATATCAAACATACAGATGGCCCGTGGGGAAAAATCCTAATTATGCTACACTATTCACACTGCTTCAAGGAACATTCATGCTAAGTTACATATCAAAGTCAGTGTTGATTTTTTGCTATAAGGAACTCACAAAGGGAAAGAACAACAGAGGGAAAACAGAGGGAAAAACAGAGAAAAAAAATATTGGAAACAAAAGAGGGAAGAATAGAGGGATTAACAATGAAAAAAATAGATTAAGATAAGGAACAACAGAAGGAACAGTAGATGGAACAACAGAGGGAAAAACAAAGGAAAAAAGGAGGGAACAATAGAGGAAACAACATAGGAAAAGAGTCTTTTCGTATTGATGTACAATTGTAACCCTATTAAGACTTGCTCTAAAATGCCCTGAGTTAGCTATTCATAAAATAAATAAGTCTGACATGGAATCTGGAACCAAGTAAAAATCTGTTAACCGTAACTTTTTGTATGCTCCGATTGTAACAGGCTTTTTTTCTTATTTGTATCTCAAACTAGCCAACTGTGAATGTAAGTCCCATGCTCCGAGTGCGGACAAGTGTCTTTCGTTACAACGTATTAGCGAGCTGTATGGTTTACAAACATTTGTGTTTAGTGCTTTTAAGGTATGGCCTCCTCCAGGCGCGAAACGACTCTGGAGTATCTCTTGGATAATGAGAGGAAGGCCTGGGGTGGTCGGAACGATGTCGCCCACACATCAGTTCCCCCCCCCCCTCCACGCAGCCGATGTATCCAAGGGACCTGATAGTGAAGGCTGAAATGAATGTTGATTGTGATCGCCTCACATCTTTAATTGCGTTGATAACCCGAGTAATTTTTCTGAGCCTCACAGTGGCGCTCGGGAGGTAGGGGTCGTTAATGGAGACGATTGGGCCTGTAGGGAAATAATAGGGAACCTCCGTCTGGGTGACTAAGAATCGAATCCATTGCACAGGCGGGAATGGAAGAAGGCCACAAGAAGCATGTCGCTAACCACACAAGGTTCCTCATGGAGCCGTATTTTATGGCGGACACCTGAACGGCTAATGTGGTATAGGGAAGAAACATTGAGGAGTATCCCAGGTGTGCTCGGCCTTTGGCCTTGCTTTAAATCCGAGCGTCCAGGAATACCAGCCATATTTTGTAGGGATGTAATACTTTAGATCTGCTCGGATTTTTTGCCAGACAGGGGGTTTTGTTCAAACATGCAGATTGGGGCGAAATTCCATAGTTCTATGGTTCCAGGAGTCTTAGACTCAATTCTTAGGATGATAAAAATCACGCCAAAAGGGTCCATTCATGTTCACATTGAACTCGTGCTGAGTCGCCTCCCTCTATTCTAATATTTGACATTATTCCGCTTGACATTTACCCTTTTTTTTTTTTATTTTTATTGTGGCTATTTTCAACAAAAAAACAAGTGTGCATATATTTGAATAAGTTGTTTATTAATGAACTACGCGATTTCTTTCTGCATGGTGAATGTTGTACCATACGAAGACAGCCAACGTGGAGTAACAGAGGATACCCACAGCGATCGCTATAAGGTTAAGATACAAAGATCGTTTGGCTGCTCTGAAAGCCTTCTTGTACTCACTGGCTTTTTTGAAAGCGTTAGCCTAAAACAAACAAACAACAAACAAATTGATTTTCAACGTGTTCAAAAATTAAATATTAAAAACTGAAGCAGTTTTTTATTCAGATTTAGCTTTGAACATTTAATTCATTAAATTAATTAAATTAAACACATTGCCCTAAGACTATAGCATTCAGATGTAAAAAAAAAATTGATTGTTACAAAGTCTGACAATGTAGACTCTTCAACGACTCAAGCCCAAGAAATCAATGCCAGGAAATTGTCTATGCCGTGTGGATTGTACTTTCTTAAGATTTAAGCGACTGTCTTATTTATAGTTGTATGAATCATTAACATTTCGTATTTTAACGTGAATGTTTACATATTTATAAGTCTGCATAAAAAATTTAAATATTCTAAACTCCTTAGACTCAAGACCTAATCTTTCTATTGCAAAATGTCTTTGTAAGGGAGTTGATTCATGTATTTTTTTTAGAGTCACAGTAGTTAACCCCCTTTTATTTCTAATTCTATTTCTAATCTAATTATAAAGATCAAAGTTTGCCAGAGATTATTAACTTACCTTCATCGCAAAGGATAAAGCAATGGCTGCTATAGGACTAAATAAAACAACGGCAACTATAATACTCAAAGTCTGATAATTTGGAATAATTGTCTCGCCTGTGTATTCCTGAAAATAAAATTAATACAGCAAGTTAGGAGAGAACATGAAGAACTGAATAGAAAGAAACCAATGCGACATTCTTGGGAGATAGGAAGAAGTGAAAGTTGAAAAGAGAGATGGAAAGAAAAGATAGAGAGATGGAAAGAAAAAGAGACAGAAGAAAAAAAGAGACAGAAAGAAAGAGAGACAGAAAGAAAAAGAGATGGAAAGAAAAAGAGATGGAAAGAAAAAGAGACAGAAAAAAGAGACGGAAAGAAAAAGAGATGGAAAGAAAAAGAGATGGAAAGAAAAAGAGACAGAAAGAATAAGAGACACAAAGAAAAAGAGATAGAAAGAAAGAGAAACGGAAAAAAAAAGATGGAAAGAAGGAAAGACGGAAAGAAAAAGAGATGGAAAGAAAAAAAGAAAAAAGACGGAAAGAAAGAAAGATGGAAAGAAAAAGAGATGGAAAGAAAAAGAGACAGAAAGAAAAGAGACGGAAAGAAAAAGAGACACAAAGAAAAAGAGATGTAAAGAAAGAGATTGAAAAAGAAGTGGAAAGAAAAAGAGATGGAAAGAAAAAAGAAAAGGAACAAAAGAAAGATGGAAAGAAAATAGAAATGAAACAAAAGAAAGATGGAAGGAAAAAAAGAAGGATGGAAAGAAAAAAGAAATGGAACAAAAGAAAGATGGAAAGAAAAAAAGAAGGATGGAAAGAAAAAAGAAATGGAACAAAAGAAAGATGGAAAGAAAATAGAAATGGAACAAAAGAAAGATGGAAAGAAAAAAAGAAGGATGGAAAGAAAAAAAGAAGGATGGAAAGAAAAAAGAAATGGAACAAAAGAAAGATGGAAAGAAAAAAAGAAAGATGGAAAGAAAAAAGAAATGGAACAAAAGAAAGATGGAAAGAAAATAGAAATGGAACAAAAGAAAGATGGAAAGAAAAAAGAAATGGTAAAAAAGAAAGATGGAAAGAAAAAAAGAAAGATGGAAAGAAAAAAGAAATGGAACAAAAGAAAGATGGAAAGAAAAAAAGAAAGATGGAAAGAAAAAAGAAATGGAACAAAAGAAAGATGGAAAGAAAAAAGAAATCGAACAAAAGAAAGATGGAAAGAAAAAAAGAAAGATGGAAAGAAAAAAGAAATGGTAAAAAAGAAAGAGGGAAAGAAAAAAAGAAAGATGGAAAGAAAAAAGAAATGGTAAAAAGAAAGAGGGAAAGAAAAAAAGAAAGATGGAAAGAAAAAAGAAATGGTAAAAAAGAAAGATGGATAGAAGGAAAGATAGAAAGAAAAAAAAGGGAAAGAAAGAGAGACAGAAAGAAAGATGGAAAAAAGAGAAACGGAAAGTTATAGAGATGGAAAGAAAGTTTTAAAGAAAGATAAATGGAAAGAAAGAGAGTTGGTAAGAAAGAAGATTAAAAGAGATTAGAAAGAAAAAGAGACGGAAAGAGAAAGACATGGAAAGAAAAAGAGATTGAGACAAAAAAAAGAAAATCTAGAGATAGAGAGAGAGAGAGAGAGAGAGAGAAGAGAAAGCGATAGACAGAAGTATCCCAACAGCTACACATGAAAACCAATGACATCGTCCATTGAAGTGACGGCTATACAACTTACAAACGTAACCCTAAAGACACCATTAATATCTCTACGTACACTTCACCTTTCTAGTGGGGGGTCTGAAAGTCCCACCTGGCCAATCAGCACCGGCCTTATAAGATTGCAGCTGCCAGCCGTTTACAGTCTTATCCTTTCGTTCCTCGTCACCACAGAATTTCGCAGCTCTCGCCTGGTTGACCAGTGGGTTTGGGATTGATTCCCAAGTGTTTTGCTTGTCTGGGAACGTCCAGATGTTTCCAGACTTAGTTAGACCGAAGTGTAAGCCCAGTAGAAATGCATGCTGTGTTGGTGTGTTTACTTCTGAAGCTGTCAGCTCTTGGATCTCATTGACTGCCAAGTAATTCGTCTAAAGACAGATAGTGTATAACATTCGTTCAAATCTTTAAACTAATAACTTTAGATAATTACAAAGGAATTATTAACAAATCAAAAGAAATGTTAAACAGAGATAAGTCTGTAATGATCTTACACCTAAACTATTAGGCCTACTAAGCTGTAACTAGCATGCCACTAAGATATCCCTAAACGACTCACTTTATTGTCATCATCTGACTATAATCAACACTTAAAGCGAATTACCTTGCTGTCAATAGTTGAACTTTGACCTACAGGAAGACCTTCATCACTCAAAAGACTTTGTTTTTCATCAGCTGACCGATAGGTCTTTTCATCAAGATACTCGTTATTCATCATCAAGTATCTTCTCGAATCTGTGAGCGATAAAACAGTTACACAAACAAAATACAATAAATTCAATAAATAAATAAAAATGTTTATACCGAGTGTGTCAATTAGTTTGGATAGGTCAAGTACTTAAAGTGTTTAATAGATTTAAACCAGTGATGCCCAAAATACGGCCCTCGGGCCAGATCCGGCCCGCGACGTGGTTCCATCCGGCCCGCCGAAATGTCGGCACAAAGTATATAAAATCCGCTACCCCCTCCCCCTTCCAAAGAAAAAGTTTAAAAATGTCTCATTATCTACGTTAGGGCCATCAATTTTTCTCCGATTGATTGGTACCATGACCAACATTTGTGCGTTTATGAGACTCAATGTAGAATTTATCAAATAAAAAAATTACTTTTTGGCAGAACATGATAATAAGCCAATATTTTTTAGTTGTAAATAAAGTCTCGCTGTTTTTTTTTTCTTTCCTTTATGTGGCCCGCGACACCAGTGTCGGAAATTAAAATGGCCCGCAGGTCGATTTATGTTGGGCATCAGTGATCTAAACTAACAATAATAAATGTGTGCAATTAGAAATATGTTTTTTACAAATCGTTTATTGTTTAGCGCTATTTCATGCTTTTACCTATGTCAGTACACTATGATCCTATCACTTGTCTGGACCAGTTGGGAAGAGGTAAAGGGAGAAAGAATGGGGTATTTGGGTGATCGCTATTTAAATGTATTTTGAAAAAAAGGGAACCACCTGAATTTGAACTTGTGGGCTAAAGTTTTTTAAGGCTTCTCAAGCCAACACGGTAACCACTCTGCTAGCGAAGAGTCTATGAACACGGAAGATTGTATAGTTATCTATTGTTTCTATGTCATGTTTTGTGTTCACTAAGCCTTGGGCTTCAACCTATAAAGGTTACTAGCTCAACTTACTCCACCACTTCAGTCAAGTACAATTTCTTTCCCTTGTGTGAGATACCAAACAAAATAAGTTATTACCAAAAGTTAATCAACTAATTGGTTCATTTTATTTTATAATTGATTCTTGTGTTGTCAGGTAAAAGAAATTATTGTGCAAAAAGTTCAGCTTGATCCGAGACTTGGTGTCCTAGAAATCGCGTGTATAAACTTTTTATCAGACAGACAGGGTGAATTGATATAAGCCTTATTTTTTAAATTTTTTTTTTAAAAGAGAAACTAACTAACATGCTTTATTAAATTTATTCTCCTTTAGTTCCAAAAACTGTGCTGTGACCTTTAAGTAGTGTGATAAGATTGCAGATAAAGAGGATACATATCCCTACAGTGATGTAAACATGAAACAGTTGTACTAAAATTACTCAGACAATCTTATTACAGACGAAAACGCTAGAAAACGACGAAAACACCTCTTAATTTGTTAAGGACGCAGCGCCCTGCTTTTGCATCCGGTTTCGTTTGTAGGAAAATGTAAAAAACGGGAAGAGGCTAGTGATACTTTTTTTTTTTTTAGAGAGTTTTTTAAAAAGGTAAAGCTCATAAATTTTAGCGTGTAGAGAAGGTAGCCGGAGTGCGAGTTGCATCCCCTTTAGTCCTGTCTGAACAACTCAGATATTGTGATTGCATTTGCATTCATTTGCATTAATTTCTAAAATGCCTTCTCTCTCTCTCTCTCTCTCTCTCTCTCTCTCTTTAATGAATAACCAATACAAGCCTTCATGAACTTCATCACTATGCGATCAATAAAACCATTGTGTCTTAATAGAAATCGCGTTAATTTAGACATACTCGCCAAAATTTATCATTTCGTTGGCCTCCTTCAGTCGTAGAACGACTATGGTTCATCTCAGAGCACACTTCCTCATGTGGCTGTGGAGCCCTATTTTGGAGAGACACTCCCGTCCACAGATAGCGCAGGTTAAGGTGGCTTTTGCTTCGGTGGTTAATTTAGACATAGTCGCTAAAACCTATATCAGAACCTTAAATCTACAAATAAGAACGTTTTCCTAATGTTATCGATTGAGGGGGTAGAATAGTACAGAAACCCCCCTATTTTAGGCACTTCCTTATATTTTGGAGTTTCTTATTACTTTATACACACGCAGTATGTAAACCTTGGAACACTTATTGTCTAAATATTTGTTTTTGCAGAATAAATGTCTAATGAGCTTAAACCTGTTCACTATAATCTCCTTAAAAAAGTTGAATTAGACCCCTTTTAGACTTTGTAGAGGTCGCCGCTTTCAAGTTAGAAAATGAAAATAGATATTTATAAAATCTTATTTTTGTATAAGCACTTATTGGTAATGTGGTTAGTGTGTTGGCTTGAGGAGGCTTAAGCTCATGAGTTCAAATTCAGGTTATTTAACTCTTTTGTATAAATATACACCTGTCCCCCCCCCCACAAGCCCCTTTCAAACTAGTCCAGACAAGTGATAGGATGTTAGCGTATTGAGAAAGCTAAAAGCATGAAATTGCGCTAAAAAAAAAAGAAGTGGTAAAAAATATGTCTAATTTTTATATGTCTGATCGATTACAAATTTAATTTGTATATATAACCTTTTTTTTTTAAATAATTTTTTTCCTTACATACTTGTAAAATTACAAGCATTATAATTCTAATTTCACGGAGGAGTCTCTCCGACGATGAATAGCAACTATTGAATGAGAAATATTGTATATTTTTACGAAATAAAAAAAGTTTAAATAAATATGAATGCCAACAAAATAAAATCATTCAATGAAATAAAAAAAGTTACCTATGTTTCTTTGCAGCTTAGTCCACTATATACAGGTAGCAGCGGGATTCTAGTCTACATTTTAGCCTTCACTTGATTTCTGCCATTTCACTAAATACCCAAAGTCAGTCTAGAATGTGCGCGGGCTCGTTAAAGAGAATGAGAATACATTAAGTGAGGGCGTGGGGGTACTAATTTCCCCTTGTTTTCTTTTTCTGCATACACACGCACACAGTGCAACCTCATTTAGGATTTAGTAGCAGGGGCGAACTGGGTGTCAAAATCGGCCCGGGCATTTCTATAAAATTCGGCCCACAAATTCTCTATCATGTGATGGGCATCCATGTCTAAGTGTATCGGTCCTTAAACATCATTGTTAAGTTTGATAATGTATCGATATGCATGCATACAGTGAACTCTATATCTTAATAAGCAATATAGCGACTTTTTAAATCAGCAGTTATGAAGGCCCTAAAAAGTTGAAGGCTTCTAGTAGCACTGTCTACATTCTACATTTTATTTTCGGAAAATGTGTTTGATTAAAAGAGTATTACACTGTAATGTCTGTGAAAGACTTTCTGTTTAAACACGACCCCCAGAGGGCCTTTTATAAAAATAATAATAATAACATAATAAGGATATTAAGCACTCACAAAGCTCAACCACAACAGCAAAAAAACTGTCATTCAATGGATACCAGCTCACATACAACTAGCAGGAAATGAGAAGGCTGACACACTCGCCAAGAGTGGGAGAACAAACTCACAAGTAAACTCTGCTCTCTATCCAGAAGAAATGAAGAAATTAATTGTAGATAAAATAAATGAGAAATGGACGAGCTCCCATCCAAATCACAAGAAAGATGATGCTTACTATAAGCTATCCCGACAAGACCAACGTCTAATCTTTCGACTCAGGACCGGACACAACAGAATGCGACAACACATGTTCCGGAAGCTCAAAATTGGAACCAGTGAAATCTGCCCATGTGGAGTATCACCAGAAAATGCCGACCACGTCCTCCAAAACTGCTCTCTCTACCAAGAGGCCCGTATAAGACATTGGCCCCAAATCACCCCAATAGAAAGAAAACTGTATGGAGAGCTCCCTGATTTGGAAACCACTGCGCAGTTCATCTCATGTATTGGTCTAGTCATATGAACACTCCAACATAACAATGAGAACGATGAAGAAGAAGAAGAATAAGGATATTATAAAACCTTTAACAACTTGATATGCGCCATAGTGACTTTTATCAGGCATTTCGGTGGCCCTACCGGCCCATTTGGGTACCGGCCCACCGGGCATTTGCCCAATGGCCCATATAGCCAGTCCGCCCCTGTTTGGTAGTGTTAGTCACTTAGTTTAGTTTGAAAAGGTTCTGTAGTAGACCTACTTTGAACGCGACATTTTAATGACAATATAGGCATTGGGTTAGAGATTATTAATGTAGAATGTAGACTTATAGGAGTTACCGCTAGGCTCTTGAAGGCATAACATATGCCATATAGATCTAGTTACTGACTCGTCTGTTGCCCATACTGTATTAAAGTTTGTTATTCTATTTCATGCAAGAGTGAACTTAGTTACAGTGCATTGTTCCTTCTTGTGACGATGTATGCTTCTTGTTCCTACTCCCATACGTAATACACCCCACAGTAAACCCAAGCATCTAGGATTATTAAGATCCTTATGGAAATTTGTTGTGATTTTCTCATATAAAAACAACACAACAGAAACAATCACATAAAGGTTATCAAGGTACGGTAGAAATACATTAATCATAACTCACACATACTACTCTTACAGAAGCCAAGCAGGACGTTTTGGCGCCGTTTTGGCGCCGCCATTTTGGGGCTGTCGTTTTGGCGCGAAGGTCGTTTTGGAAGAAGGGACGTTTAGGTGCGAAATACATTATGTACGTTTATTGTATTATTTCTTTAAAAAGAATTATTCATATCTATGTTTTGCATGAGTGTTTGTGTTAAGACATTTTTTTCACGTACAGAAGAAGAAATATTTGTGTCCGCTATTTTGGTATTTAAGTTTGTTCTTAATTATTGTTAAATCTCTAACATTACACAACACCAGGCTGCCATCCATAGTTCTCAGTATGCATGCATGAAATAGTCAAAATTATTAAGTTATTAAGACTTTTTGTCGTGAAATGGAGGGGGGGTGTAGAATATATATTTTGTTTGTCTCGGTATAATATAGTGAAAAAATCTGTTTGTCATACATTTTTAGACACATTTTAAAGCAAAAAACATTAGTAGCTTTCGTACATAATGTATGTTATTTCAGTAGTTTTTTTTTATATCTGCTCCTAAAACCTGGTCTTGTCTTCATTTGTTTAACTATACCTGCGTCAATGCTTGATGTGTCACCCAAAACCACACCTACCTAATTTCTCAAAATATATCTTTTCAAAGTATCTTAGTGTCGTGAATGGCTATTTTAGTACAATTAGAAAATATCTGTTGTTTCTTGAAATGTAAGCTACACTTGCTGCCTATTGTTGTACGATTAAAACAACTTGGCCTGGACACTTACTATTAAGCCACATTCTATTTAAAGCAAAAACGAAGGCGGTAATGTGTTCACTCTAAAACAAGAAGTGGATTAAGAATCCTTTTTAAAAACAAAGCTTATATAGGGGAAGGAACCCCTAAGACCTAAGTAATGTATCTTTTCTGAAAATTATGGGAATTATCTCCCTTTGTCTCATTTAAATTAACAATTAATTAATTAGTACTAAATGATTAACAGTTTGTTTAATTTTTGGATTGATTTTTGTATTGTTGAATAATTAAGAAATTTTCAAGTCAATCCGAGAATGGGAAATGGGAGAAAAAAACATGTTCAAACTTTTTACTAAACAGACAGAGTTGATATAAGCTTTGTAAAAAAAAATCGTACCTAACCTCAAAGAGAGTTTTTAAGATAACACAAACTCACAATGTTATATATATATTACTAAGACGTGCAGTTGGACAATTTCAGTATGAATTGCAAAAGTTCTGAGCTATAAGCTACCAGTAATTGTAATCCTACCTCTAACAATTCAAAATGAAAACTAAATGCATGATTGCCTGTGATCACTCGCACCAATGCTCGAAGTCCTACATGAATACGGCCCACTTGAGGATTACATGTAGACACAAGAAATTATTGATTGATAAGGTTGGATGATCTGGTGCTACGTAGCCTAAAAGTGTCATCAAATGACTATTTGGTTAATGGGGGGGGGGGGGGGTTGGACAGTGGATTTGGCACAGAATCTCATTAATATTTTTGCCCCCTTGGAATAGGTCCTTCCCTTCTGCTAATAGTTTCGATGGCGCTTTAGAACTGTTTCTTTCTTTTTAAGAATACCTCATCTTTTTAGCTTTTGACATCAGTTATTGAGCTTTTTACATCCTAGAAATCCTTGGGCTTTTACCTCTTTTCTTTGCCTCTTTTGGGCCTTTTTTATACTAATGATAACACAGATGAATATATCTTTAAAAAATGGACAACAAGAAAGACCTATATTCCAGCACTTTCGCTATGTCTGTGGATTGGACTCCAACAGGCGTTCTTAAAGAAGAACAAGGTTAATGTCATAATAATTATTTTTATTTTTTCCCCTGGTAGAGTCAGTATTTGGGGAGTCTCTGCTTTCGACAATTTCTCCTTGACTAACCTTTAGTCACAGGGGTCTATTAGAGTCTTACTAATAATACTTTTTTTTTTCTTTAATCCAACTGAAACCTGCTCCTTTGACATATTAAGACTACGGTGGCAATATCTTAGTTGCGTTAAATTATTATTATTATTATAGCTTTTATATAGCGCTACTTTCATGCTTATAGCATGCCCAGAGCGCTTTTGGTCCAATCTCATTTGTGGACCAGTGGAGGGGAGGGGGTATCTAGGAGATGGTTTTCCGTGCTGCCTTTAGGCGCTCAGTAAACACAACTCTGCCCGAGTCGGGTATCGAACCTCGAGCCCCTTTTAGGTGGCTAAGTTGTGCGAATGTTGAACCACGCTTCTCATTAATATATATATATATATAAAGATTGTGTAACAACATGAAGTTAGGAACAAAGTGTCACATGTAAATTATGAGTGAGTCTGGTGTGAATGTACACTTTGGTTTCTTATAGTTATAATGTTTTTTGTTTGGTGTAATGCACAAATTGTAAGACAAATTTCCTTACGGATAATAAAGATTATTATTATTATTATTATTATTAATTACAGAATCAACAAACGTTTGGCATAATACTGGAATGATTGTCAATAAGTGAACAACATTGGTAGTACAGAGCAGGAAGCTCTGCATTCTGTTGAAGCTTCTCAAGGGTGACAACAATGAAGATCTCCTTAAGTAGTTTTTTGGGTCTTTTTTTTTTCTGAGTTTTAATGTTGAGAATAATCCTTGGAGTTTATGGATCAAACTCTTTCGGTGATTTGTCTATTCTTGTAATCTCCCTTGGGTCGAAGCACTGGCGTTCTCTGAGTTTTTCCTTCATTTTTTCAAGTTTGTAGTGGAGTGAGTTCCTTAAAATAACAGAATTCCTTGTAGGTGTTGTAAGACTCCGACTTCCGGTAACGGTGCGCTACTGATGTACCTCCTCTTATAGAAGAGAACCGTTGTTGTGATTACAAGGACTCTTTTCTCATATAACGACAACACAACAGAAACATACACATAAATACAACAGACACAACATAAAAAGTTCATTCAGCGACTACACACAGACATCTTGGTCCTTTTCATGTTTCCAGATCAACGAGTGGCGTTGATATAGTCTGACTGAGTGAGGTACGAACGAGTTTTTTGTATCGCTCTGTTCTTGTTTTTGATTGACAGCAGTCGCCCACTTCGCGACGACCTGACGTAGTTCTGGTGGAGCGGGTGGCCGTTGCCTTCCAAGATTTTTTCGATTTTCCTTAGACACTTTTGTTCAAACCGTTCCTTTATATGTGGTAATATTGTGAGTGTTATTTTTGATGCCCTTTTTATAATGTTTTCTAGGCGGCGCAACTGTTTAGATGAAGCGTTGCCTTGCCAACAAGTTATTCCGTATGTTAGAAGATTTTCTGTAGTCGGGCCGTAAAAAGTATTTAGGATCATCTTGTTTAGTTTAAAGCTTCGATACTGAGTTTCATCTTCTGAGATAAGACCGAATATGGCAGTATCATCAGCGAATTTAAAGAGTTTAACTGATGCTTCTTATGTCATTAGTGTGAAGAGTGTACAGTACAGGAGAAAGTACACAACCTTGGTGAAACAAAATGTAGCTATTGTACCTAATCTTGGCTACCACAAAAATGATGGTAAAAGAAAGATTGTCAATACTTCTTCCAGCTTTTGATAGCTAAACGTGACAGACAAACAGACTGCACTAATCTTACAGTGGCTTTTCCCCATACTGGGGTCGCTAAAATAACGAAATACTTACATTTCTTTGTTCAGATATCCCTAGAGGTTAGAAAGTGTAATACTTGTCAACTTTTTTAAACAATATGCAAGAAATATAACACCAATTTTATACTTTAAAAAACGTAGTTTAAAAAATTAAATTTGAAAATCTTATGATGTTTGAACATTGACAAAGTCATCAAATATAATAATTCTTGTCTTCGAGTCCTAAGATTAATGATGAATGTAATATTTCACGTGGCTACGCAGCCCCTGCTGTAAAAAGATCTTTATATATACATTTAAAATCAATTGATTGTTCAAGCGAAGACTAGTGTACAGTACCGTTCCTGGCATTACTTTTGTAATGTTAAGGTTTGCAACGCTTACACAGCCCCAGATGTAAAGTAAAGAGAGGCTCTGACTCGAATGAGTCAACTAGATCAATGAGAACGATTAGCTGAGATAACGTTCCCGATACGTCATTCAGAGCTGCTGTGCAGGTTATTCAATGTTTGCATGTTTTTTAAAACTATAATTATAATTATTTTTTTTAAATGTAAAGACAGATGCAAAACTTTTAGACTTCTATTAAATTTAAATTTTGGAATAACCCCGAATATGTGTGTGTTTGTGTGTGTGTGTTTGTATGATAAACAGAAATTCTGAACATAAACTTTTGAACCTTGTCCGTAAAAAAAAAATATCCTGCAAAACAAACAATCAGCTAGGGATGTTTAATTCAAGCGTATTTGAACTGGGACATACCGTTCCATCAGAGATGAAGATAATTATGTCCTGGCCCATAAGTCCTGTAGGACAGAACAGACGGCGGCGTACCCATGACAATCATAGACGAAAATGCAATAAATCTAATCAATACAATTTATCTTTGTAGAACAATGACCAACTACATTTTTTTTAACCAAAAAAAGGAGGGGTGGGGGAGGTCATTTCAATTTACGAAACGCGGATTACTGGACGATCAATTAGGTTCATTTTTTGTTTTCCTTTCATTAGCCGATTTTTTTTTCTCCAGACTTAGGAGAATTTTCGAGGTGCTGGAGGATACCGCGTAATGCCCCCAGATGTGACCCGCGGGTCGTAGTTAGGTCCTAGTTTAGAATGTAGTTTATTGTCGCCAAACCAGATAGTTGCACAGCCTGATGGTGATAAGATCTAGCCTTATCTTAAACCAGTGATTTTATCCCCGACTATTTCTTAAGTAAACTTTCACTTCCGGTTCACGTTCGGTACATTCCCCCCCCCCTTTTTCACATCTTTATATTTTTAATTAATAAATCTAATAAAATACTCAATACTCAGACACAAAGATAGAGGCACATTCCATACGCTAGGACAATTCGTACAAGTGCTCCTTCTTCCCTAGTGCCATTAGAAATAGAATGAGTTGTCTGAATCAACCAGGAAGACCAACGACTTAGCAGAGTTTAAGTCATTGAGTTAACATGCATGACTAGATTGACACATAAAATTGACACATAAAATGCGTAGGACGTAATTATCTTATTTGTTGAAGTAACGTCCGTAATATATAAGAAAAGATAATCTAAAACTTTTTAGGTCGAACCTGCGTAACATATCCGGCCCTAAATACGGTGCTGTCTGGCCTTTGGAAACTTCTACCCACAGAGCAATGTGATGCAGCAGAGGGCTAGAAACATTGAGCTCAACCTTGATATGTTGCCGTGATACGTCCGTATCATAAATGTACAGCTATGTCGATAATGGTAGCTGTTTTTTTCTCTTTTATCGATGAACAGCAGATCAGGGCGATTGAAATCTACCGTTTTGTCAGTCAGAATAGGCCTATCACAGTACAGCAGATGTTCAGTAGACTCAAAAACCTCTTGTGGAGAGTTTATTATTATTATTATTATGTTAGAAATGAACGAGTAGTCATTCTCTGGCGCTGCCAGGGTCGAGTTTCGCTAAAGAGAAACAAAATTCATCGTAGTCCCTTTAACAGTTTCCACTGAGGAATTTTCTGGTGATGTGGCAGGTCTGCAGCAGTACCGCCCTCTGACAGGCAACGAAGATGTTCCTAGGAATGTTAAGGGCCTTGAAGGTGTCTGTGAGGTCAGTTGTTATTATCCCCTCGGTTGATATAACAATGGGGTATATTGTTATTTTGGACAATTTCCATAGACGCTTAATCTCCAAGCCTAGGTTCCCATATTTTCTTTGTTTTTCTATCTCAGTTTTTCTTAAATTATGAGACAGTGGTACGGCGATATCGATAATGGTAGCGGTTTTTTCTTTTTTATCGATAAACAGCAGATCCGGGCGATTGAAATCTACCGTTTTGTCGGATGGACAATGTTTATATATAACACAAAATACGCCTGAAATATTTTATCGCAATATTACATCGCAAACCAACTAATCTTTCAACATTTTCAGAACCCCTGATAGCACCATATCGTTTTTCATACAAACAAACGACAGCTGACAGATTCCTAATTTAGCCCCCTCCTCTCCCCCCCCCCCCCCACTTTCACTAAAATTTACCCCTTGCTAATAGGCCTACCTCCAAGATTAGATTCCAAGAATTAATCAATTGCCAGCCAGCGACACAAAACGTAGAAGAGGAGCAGCAAAATTGACCTACTTTCATTTAAATTGTAAACTTTTGATTGGTCGCCTTTTGGCACGTGACGCCTCGAACGGCGCAACAGAAGAAGCAAAGTGTTTAATATTACAGTATTTTCAGGGCAGTCTAATGTTATATCGGTTTTCATTAGTTTCGGTTTTTTGTTGAGCAGTTTAAAAACAATACGTAATCTAGGAGTTTGGCAGCTCGTAACATTTGACCACCTGTAAATGGGGCACCGGAAAATTGGCTACCGGTAAATTGGCCACTTTTTTGACAAGGCTGAAAGGATACATACATTTTAAAGCTTGTGTTTGGTTTGGTGGGGCCGATCCATTTAAAAGCTTGTGTTTGGTTTGGTGGGGCCGATCCATTTAAAAGCTTGTGTTTGGTTTGGTGGGGCCGATCCATTTAAAAGCTTGTGTTTGGTTTGGTGGGGCCGATCCATTTAAAAGCTTGTGTTTGGTTTGGTGGGGCCGATCCATTTAAAAGCTTGTGTTTGGTTTGGTGGGGCCGATCCATTTAAAAGCTTGTGTTTGGTTTGGTGGTACCGATCCATTTAAAAGCTTGTGTTTGGTTTGGTGGGGCCGATCCATTTAAAAGCTTGTGTTTGGTTTGGTGGGACCGATCCATTTAAAAGCTTGTGTTTGGTTTTGTGGGGCCGATCCATTTTAAAGCTTGTGTTTGGTTTTGTGGGGCCGATCCATTTTAAAGCTTGTGTTTGGTTTGGTGGTAACGATCCATTTTAAAGCTTGTGTTTGGTTCAGTTCTCTCGTAAGTCATGGAACTTGGTTACTGAAGTTAGCTTTAGCTTTTTTTATCAAAAGGGCGGGAGGGGGGAATAATTTCAAAGCCTACCGTGGAAGTTGTTGTTTTTTTTAGCTCGAACCCCCCCCCCCCTTGGGCTACGATTATTGTAATTGATGACTGTATTTTCTTAATTTTTTATTTTATTTTTGAAGAGGAAGTTTTTAACCACAAGCTTACCTTGACAACGAATCCTGGGGAAAACTGGGATTTTTAATGTCGGGATCTTAGGGCGCCTCTGAGTACACCCAGCTTTAATGGGTTTCTGACATAAGTTGGTGGAAAGTAAACACTGCTAGCGCCATGACACCCTCGTTAACCGTAGGCCACAGAAAAAGATGACCTTATGTCATCTGCCCTAGAGATCAAATAGTCTGAAAGGGAAACTTTACTTTTTTTATTTATTTCTTTGACAACACTGGGGCGATTGTTTAACAATAAAATCTCAATTCCAATTTTTTTATTATTATTTGTAATTAGAGTTATTATATATATTTAATCTACATTTTCTATTCTACATTGTAGAATCCTTCTGTGTATATGATCTACTTATATTCTATCTACAATTTTGTCCTCGTAAATAGCTTTTATAAGTATCAAATACTTAGTTAACAAAATCAAGTTCAAGTTTTTAAATTTTTTTTTATGTTATAGGTATTTGTAAAAAAATGTTTTACATGTTTCGGATGTTCCTTCAGAGTTGAAGATAATTACTTCCTAGTCCAAACCTCCCGCAGGACGACGGGGGATGGGAGCGGGCAGGGTTTGAACCCTGGACCATCGATAAATCTGAACGACAGCCCAGCGCGCAAACTGCACGACCAAATTATTGCTAGACCTATGTTGACCTTGGCCAGAATGTTGGCATTTAAAATGTCCGACAGAGTTTCTCAAAGACTGGTCAAGTTCGGACACTCACCAAACAAATGTTTCTCTGGTTGGTTATTTTCTATCCTACATTGTCTTCATGTGTGTTTCTGACCTGCCCTGTCCTTATCCTTCTTCTTTAGGGGGTCATTTCGTTAAATGAAAGTAAAATAACCGTTTCACACCTTACCAATGTTAAAATAAAATATTTTAATGATTCAAGTGTTAAAGATCTTGAAAATATTGATCACATGCTATATACAAAGCAAAAATATGCTTTATGATATAAAATATAAATGAAATTAAAAAAAAGAAATCAAATATAAACTTGATACGAAGCATTAAACATTCAACTGATTTTAGACCATAAAAGAAACTGGAAACTACTAGAATATAAACAACCGTACTATAACACTGCTGTACCATATAGACAAGTCATAATCATTACTCACACCTTTGTCACACAAGAATATATTTAGTTAAGATATATTAAAATCTTGCTACATCTTGCTCCATCTTTGCGTTAACATATTTAGTACGGTAGACAATGAAAGCTGTAATAATTAAAGCACCTAAAATTATAGATGTTATGATCAGTTGCAATGCACACCTTGAACTCCTTTGGGCGCCAGCGTATTGTCCCTGATCTGCAAGTGTTCTCGCCTGAAGTAAAAAACAAATAAAATTGTTTTGATCTGAGTCAATAATTTCTCTCTCTCTCTCTCTCTCTCTCTCTCCCTCTTTTACTATATACATGTTGTTGTTTTTTTTTTTTTTTTTTGGGGGGGGGGTTTGTATCTTTAGTTAGAACAGTAAAGTTCCCCTTTTAGACCTTGCGATCTATGGGACAAATGACGTTAAGGTCATCTGTTTCTTTTACTAGCGGTTAACGAGCAGGGTGTCATGTGGCCAGCACAACGACCAACCACCTTGACCTTCCCTAACTAAAGTCAGGCACCCATTAGAGATGGGTGGACTCATGGGCGCCCTAAAAATTCCGAATTTCAAGATCCCAGTGTTCACCGTGATTCGAACCCAGTACCCTAAGCTCGAAAGACAAGCGCCTAACCACTCAGCCATCGCGCCCCCATTTAAAATAACGCTTACAATTAAAACAATGGCATCAAGAGTTATTTCACATAAGTACTTCTTTTTTTTTTCTTTTAAAAATAATTGATAGTGATAATGTTCGAGCGATTTTATTACAATACCTCTATTCAAATCACATATTTTGAGTGGGCAAAACATGAAACCTTCTGGGTGGACACGGTTCTTGAAAACAGCTCTAACGATTTTCACAGAAATTTAACACCTGATTCAGGCATAGGCCTATATTGATGGGAAAAGAATTACTAGCTCGTTGGTAACACTGAGAAAACTATAACTTTGATTTTTAAAGTATTAAAAAATAACTTAAATTTGGCTCGAGATCTAAAGGCTTGTCATTTGAATGTTATAAAATCTATTCAAAGTTCTGATGCAAAGGCTACTTTTTTCTTTTCTAAAAGGGGAAAAATCTAATTTTTAAAATCACACATGCAAGCAGTTTTTTTTTCATAATAATACACCATTTTGGTCTATAGGTCGTTAGTAGGGGAGATAACTATTTGTCATATTTTTAACACATTTATGCAAATGGTTTTAGATTTTTTGTCAAAAAAAATGTTCTTTTACATTTATATTGCTAGGTTATGTTAGTTCTGTCATATTAATAACTACATTTACACTAAAATAACGTTTACTATTTCTTTAAAGAGAACAAATCTATTTAGTATGCATATAAGTTTGACATAATTTAAAACAACAATTATAAAGTAGTTTTTCATATTATCGCGTGACGTGTGGTAGTGGACGAAAAACATTGAACACGCAACTAAAGGAATTTTTTTTACGGAAATGTTTTTTTCTATATTTTGATGATTTCAATAAGAGATTGGCCCTTTACAAAGCAATTTGATCAATTAGATATTCATTATAACACATCGGTTAGACCAGGTTCACATTTAACTTCACATTCACTTTCACCTATCCTTTGGTCTGCTGGACCGCTGGGGCACCACACAAGATCTGTTAACATTCTTTCTCCATTCTTCTCTGTCATTAGCCTTTGATAGAATTTCACTCTGATGTCCTTCATGAAAATATTGATACCTGCATTTTTACCTGCCTGGGTGGACCACTTCGGGGGCCGATTCTGAGTTTGTGTTTCCACTCAAACTGTCTGTGTAACATTGTTAAATCTAACATTAATTAGTTCACCTTCACCAATTACTTATTCTGTTGAACCGCTGGGGCACCATGAAAGATCTGTCAGCCGTCTTTCTCCATTCCTCTCTTTCAATTATTCTAATCTATCTCTCTCTTGGTATATATATATATATATAAAATATATATATATATATATATATATATATATATATATAATACTCTTCATGGCGCAGTAGTTGCAAGTAGTAATGGAAAGATCACTCTTTTATTTCTGCAAGTCGGACTAGAGTTACCGCCTAACTTTTGCGGCGAAAAAGAAAAAGGGGGGATAACAAGTAGTATTTACCCGTCACTAAATAGCAGGGTCGGACAAAGCCATTGAGACCAAGATGTCAAAGAAAAATAACCCTTTTATTTCTACAAGTTCGGACTAGATTGACCACACGTAACTTTAGCGGCGAAAACAAAAAGAGGAGTGGGGAGAATAAGTAATCTTATCTGTATTCACCCGTCACTAAATAACAGGGCCATACTTAACCATTGTGGGGCCCTATGAGAAACGGATTTCACGGGGTCAAGTTAGGGTAGGGATACGGGTAATAAGTAAAAATTAAGAGTTTGTATTAGAAAATACATTCGTTTTTATTGTTTGCTGTGTGCAAAAGTACATTAGCAGCCTTGCGTAAAGCAAGTCATACAGTATATCATAAAAATTATGTTTCCTACATAGATCACGCTCAATAGCAAGAATTAACAAATGTTTCAATCTATCTACGAGAATTATTGACTTCAAGTAATTTTTCATTAGTTTAAGGCGAGAAAAGCTTTTACCACCAGATTCCACAATTACGGGTATTGCATAATGCCGTCTTTTTTTAACGCGCGTAGGATTTGCGTTGTCCATATTGAATGACACCCCGATTTTCGTCTATATATTTCAGGAGATTTGAATGAGTTTTCAAAATATTTTAATAATTTCCGGCGATTTCCAGGACTTTTTCGTATATTTTGCAATTTCAGGAGATTTCTAGGAGCTCCTTGTTAATCGACAGGAGGCCGCTGGAAATTTGTTATAAGTTATATAAAGGTTTAATTTATTATTTACACCTAGAATAAGCGCGGGTCCTCTGAGTGTGCTGAGCCCACTGCGGTAGCATAGGTTTGCAATGGCCTAAGGCCGGCCCTGCAAACTAGCGGCGTATGCTACGCCGTGGGTCGATTAGTAGAATTATATTCACAGACAGACTTGTTTATTCTTTGATCTTGTATTCCCATCGCTTTCTACGTCTTCCTCTTCTTCTTCCTGGTATTGTTCCTTGAAGGAAGGACAGCGAACCCTGAGGACCATATAATGTGGCCATAGTGTTTACGTTTTTTTTTTCCTTAACTAAAGACATTTCGTTTTCCTTGAGTCTCGGTGAGGTTCGTTCCAGCTCACACTATCAGTCTTGACTCTGTCCGATCTTGAGCTATTTCCTCCAGATACTTTCAATGATGCTTGCAGTTCTCATGTCTCGCTTGCAAACATCTCTATAGGCTAATCTTGGTCGGCTTGTGGGTTTAACTCCCTCCGCAAATTTAGCCTAGAGGATGTCTTTAGAAATTGTTTCACCTGGCAAGCGGGTGACATGTCCGAGCCATTGCTATCTTCTCTGCTCAAAGGAGCTTAGAGACAGTGCCTAATGGCCAGTTTCAAAACGTCCTACTTGGAGGCACGATACCTCCAGAAGATGAACATTTTGCGTCGCAGACACCACATATGTTTTTTTACATCGATTTCAAATTAGCGTAATAAACAAGGCGAATTATTCTATGAAGATATATGAGCAGTACTTAACCTGCGAGGGGGGGTGGGGGCGCGGTGGATGAGGAATTTTCGGGATCTTTGGACGCCTCTGAGTCCACCCAGCTCTTGTGGGTACCTGACATTAGTTTGTTAAAGTCGGTTGGTAGTTGTGCTGGCCACATGACACCCTCGTTAACCGTGAACAACAGAAACCTATGACCTTAACATCATCTGCCCTATAGATCGTAAGGTCTGAAAAGGAAACTTTACTTTTTTACTTACCTTGTAGGATGCAATTATTGCCCCAATTCCTAATGGAAAACAACAGCACAGCGTAGCAAATATGCTTAAACCTAAATAATCACGTACAGGGCGATATCCATCAATCTGCTGTAAACAGAAAAAAATAAAAACAAATTAAGAAATTTGTGAAGTTCTGGTGGTCAGGGCACTCCATTGGCCTCCTTCAGTCGTGAAACGACTATGGTTCGTCTCGAATACTTATTCATATGGCTGTGAGGCCCTGTTTTGGAGAGATACTCACGTCCACATATATTACATGTCGAGGTGGCTTTTCGCTTTGTTGATAGAGGAGCTGGCCATTTTCCGTGTGGCACGCTTTTCTTCAAGAGTCGAGGCCCATGTTTTCTCGCTGTCTATAGCTTTCTTGGTCACCTCTCTCTCCAACTAGTGCGGTCTAAGGCTATGTCTTCCAAATGGTCAGTATCAATGTTCACAGTTTTAAATCTCGCTTTATCACATCCACGTAACGGAGGTAGAGGCGATCAGTTTTTCTTTAGCCAGACGCAAGTTGTCCGTATAGAATGATTTTCGGGATGCGATTGTCCTTTATCCGGCGGACATGTCCGAGCCAGCGCAGGCAGCGTTGCCCGAGGACCGTAAAGATGCTGGGAAGGCCCGTTCTCGCGAGGATTTCAGTATTACACACTCTTTCTTTCCATGTTATTTTTAAGATCCTTCGAAGGCAGTCACGGTACTAAATGAGCTATTTCGCAACTCAAACCTAGGCCACACATCAATCTTTTGTATGCTGGACTTGTATGCAGCCTTTGACCACTCTGTATGTGTTGTGTTACATTGAATCACTTGAACTCGCCATATACTTTTCAATAACAAAAACTAGATGACTAGTAGAGGTACAGTATGGTGTGATAGTGTCATGCTTGGAAATAATCGCTACTTATTCTAAATCCTTTTTTTTTTTTACTGACTTTTAAAATAAGCTTGTTCGGAGAAAATCATGTTACCATTTCAATAGATCTATTCGGAGAAAGTCTCTATTCCTTGTCATCAGATCTATTCGGAGAAAGTCTCTATTCCTTGTCATCAGATCTATTCGGAGAAAGTCTCTATTCCTTGTCATCAGATCTATTCGGAGAAAGTCTCTATTCCTTGTCATCAGATCTATTCGGAGAAAGTCTCTATTCCTTGTCATCAGATCTATTCGGAGAAAGTCTCTATTCCTTGTCATCAGATCTATTCGGAGAAAGTCTCTATTCCTTGTCATCAGATCTATTCGAAGAAAGTCTCTATTCCTTGTCATCAGATCTATTCGGAGAAAGTCTCTATTCCTTGTCATCAGATCTATTCGGAGAAAGTCTCTATTCCTTGTCATCAGATCTATTCGGAGAAAGTCTCTATTCCTTGTCATCAGATCTATTCGGAGAAAGTCTCTATTCCTTGTCATCAGATCTATTCGGAGAAAGTCTCTATTCCTTGTCATCAGATCTATTCGGAGAAAGTCTCTATTCCTTGTCATCAGATCTATTCGGAGAATGTCTCTATTCCTTGTCATCAGATCTATTCGAAGAAAGTCTCTATTCCTTGTCATCAGATCTATTCGGAGAAAGTCTCTATTCCTTGTCATCAGATCTATTCGGAGAAAGTCTCTATTCCTTGTCATCAGATCTATTCGGAGAAAGTCTCTATTCCTTGTCATCAGATCTATTCGGAGAAAGTCTCTATTCCTTGTCATCAGATCTATTCGGAGAAAGTCTCTCTGGCTCTCCCTCCTATTCTGATTAGCTATACATATAAGACTGAAAATTTAGTTAGACCCTCATCTCACTTACCTGTGAAATGTATCTAGATCCAGGTTGGACAATGTACTGGACAGGCTGAGAGAACTGCTGCTGACCATAGGTGTAACGTGGTAGTAATACGGTTTGGCCGTGTTCACTCATTTGTGTGTACATAGTTGGATTTCCTTGGGAGTCAAAAGATTGTGACGCTGGTATTTGGTATGGAACACCGTAAGCATCATGTTTCGTCTAATTTTGTTTTTGGAGAATATACGAAAAGCAATTAACTAATTAATATGATTTTTCGTGATACTAATTAATTAAAAAATAATAACTGTAACAGTTTTAATGTAAACGATTAGAATCGCGATGTGGCTTTGTCCGTGTAACAATTTGTCGGTGAACAAATAGTCAGAGAATTGTGGGAACGATTTGTCGTGAACCAACTGTCGGTGAACAAGTTGTCGGTGAGCAACTTGTCGGTGAGCGATACGTCGGGTGAAAGAATTATCGTTTGAACGAAAAGTCGTGAACTATTTGTTGATGAACAAAAACTTAGTGAACAAATTGTCGTGTCCACACGAAAAAGTCAAGTTATTTCTGCAAGTCGGACTAGAGTTATCCTATGTAACATTCGCTGCGACATAGAGCACGGCTTAGAAAAAAAAAACAGAAGGGGTTGGAGAAAAAGTAATTTTTCTCTTCATGCATTCAATATTTGACTCCACGTATATGTGATTTTTTTTAACACACGTCACTGTCTGGTGTCATTAAAATTGCTGCATGTTTTTCTGTAGCATTGTTGCCCTTTCTTTCCTAACATTGGCCACCGCTTCTTCACATATATTTCGTGGAGTCAACATGTAGTCGAAATTCCTGCATCAGGTAACTGTTTATTTGTATCAGTCGAATAGTTCTGGAAAAATGTCGTCGATGAAACTTTTGCTCTCGAACTTCGCAAGATGGCCGTAAGCTTTGTTTGCGAACATTAGGATAACAATGGCGACGCCCTGTCCGTTGTTCTTACTCACGGAAGCACAGTCATACATCACTAATGAATAATTGTTCAAAATTTCAACTTGATCCGAGAGAGGAAGTGAAAGAAATAATGAGTATCAGATGGACACATTAAAAAAACATTGAAAAATAAAATAAAAATTTAGACATAGTTGACTTCATTTAATAAAAAAAAAAGGACTTTTTTAAAACTACCGATGACATTTTGAGCCCATTTCCCTCGATTATCTTTTAGGCGTTCACGTATTATCCTTGTTAAGACCTTGCTAAGGTTTGACAGTAACATGATTCCTCTCCAGTTGTTGCATTGAGTAAGGTCACCATTTTTTGGTAATTTAATTTTTTAACCCAGATTTTAGGCACCTGTTCTTGTTCCCAAATCCTGCATAGCCGTGCATTTTGGGGTCTGCTTTAAGTGCCTCCACTGGTATACCACCTGGCCTTGACGCCTTTCCATTTTTTGTGCATCCTTGATGGCCTTGATGATGCCCCTTTAGTAAGGGGTCCTCTATTAACTACCATTGCTTTTGTTGCTTGGGATATGTCCGGAATCGATTCAGGAGGATGTTGGTTAAAAATTGAACGTCCCCTTTTAGACTCTGAAAATGAAGACAGACGCAGGCAGCAAATAGAGCACTTAAACAGACCCCATGGTAGACCCACGGCAGAACCAAGGTAGACCAACAGCAGAACCATGGTAGACCCACGGCAGAACCAAGGTAGACCAACTGCAGAACCATGGTAGACCCACGGCAGAACCAAGGTAGACCAACTGCAGAACCATGGTAGACCCACGGCAGAACCAAGGTAGACCAACTGCAGAACCATGGTAGACCCACGGCAGAACCAAGGTAGACCAACTGCAGAACCATGGTAGACCCACGGCAGAACCAAGGTAGACCAACTGCAGAACCATGGTAGACCCACGGCAGAACCAAGGTAGACCAACTGCAGAACCATGGTAGACCCACGGCAGAACCAAGGTAGACCAACTGCAGAACCATGGTAGACCCACGGCAGAACCAAGGTAGACCAACTGCAGAACCATGGTAGACCCACGGCAGAACCAAGTAGACCAACTGCAGAACCATGGTAGACCCACGGCAGAACCAAGGTAGACCAACTGCAGAACCATGGTAGACCCACGGCAGAACCAAGGTAGACCAACTGCAGAACCATGGTAGACCCACTGCGGATTCATGGTAGACCATTGTAGACCCATGGTAGACCCACTGCATAACCCTGGTATACCCCAAGGCAGACCCATGGTATATCAACGAAAGACCCGCGTATACACATGGCAGACCACCGTTTTGTCTACGTTAGAGTGACAAATTAAGTGGGTCTCAGCACGGTCTGCTTAGTGATGTGAAACGCAACACTCTTCCTTAAACTTTGGACTCGAAGGCAATGCTTAATTATTATTATTATACTGTGGTTACAAACTATTTTTAAATCTCCTCCTTCGTGGACGAAGTTAAGCCTCAAATAAGTCCGACCTTTGTTTTAAAACAAGAATAAAAATACTTTAAATAAAATTAATTAGTTAATTAAATAATTGGTTAAATTTTTTAATTGATTCTTGTGTTGTCAGTAAAAGAAATACTTGTGCAAAACATTCAACTTGATTCTAGATTTGATGTCGGAGAACTAACGTTTACTATCGATTGGGCAGACAGACAGACAGACACAGACAGACAAGCAAAATACAACTACTACTTATTCAATTAAACAATTAAAGTATTTGAAATTTCTTTTCATGATTCTTTACTTTGATTCATTCATTTCAGAGTATTAACAAAAGATCCACTAAAGTGTATTATAGCATCAGAAAATAATGTTAATGAATAATGTTCATCAATCAAGAAACAATCACATCGACAGCTATTATTAACTTTTATCTGAAGCACATGGAATAAACAACTCAATAATGCAAACCTGAGGTATATTCTCTAGCTTAACTTGCAATGGCTGAGAGTTATGAAAACTTGATGGCTCTGGCATTTTTTGTTCTGGTTTATCTGTCATGTCTTCCTGTTATCTGGTATAAAAATATGGGTTGACGATTTAATAGGATTGCAAGCAACTCAAATCTCCACTAACCTTTCATAGCTATGGTATTAGTAAAAATAATATTTGTGATTATCTCAAAGGCGTAGTGAGCAAAACGTTCGCCCCCCCCCCCCCTTTCCAGGTTAATCAACATCACATAGAAATATTGGCTTATAAAAAAATTATTTGATAACATAATATTAATATTAGAAGGTATTAACTTACTAAAATATCTTTAATAATTTATTGGGACCATTATGCGTTTGGCACCCCCCTGAGATTGGCCCCCAGGACATCGTGCCCCACTTGCCCACTGACTACGCCTCTGCATTATCTCTTTTGCTCCTTTTGCAATTTACTCAAATGTGCAATGCAAAAATTCCACTTTTAGACCCTGTGGTCTACAGGGCAGATGATGTAAAGTTCATCTGTTTTGTGGCCTACGGTTAACGAGGGTGTCATGTGGCAGGCACAACGAAAAACACCTTTATTTTTCCCTTTCTAATGTCAGGTATCCATTAGAGCTGGGTGGACTCAGAAGCGTCCGAAGATTCCAAAATTGAAAATTCCAGTCTTCACTAGAATTCGAACCCCGGACCCCGGTTCGGAAGCCAAGCGCTTTACCGCTCAGCCACCTCGTCTCCCAAGGGGGCAAATAAGACATAAATATATAAAACAATCGAACAGAGTTTCACCAGACATTAGACTCACTAGAGACTTCACAATCTCAATTTCAAAAAATACTTTTAAAAAGGCTTTTTTACTAGAAAGAATATTTACAGCCATATATCTTAATATTTCCCTTTTATATCAGGGTCAAAGTGTTCTGGTCCAATCTCGTTTGTAGCCCTATGGGAGAAGGTTTCCGTGCTGCTTTTAGGTTCTCAGCAAAGACAATTCAGCTCACGTCGGGATCCGAACTCCTGGACTAGTAGCCAAGCGATTCATGACACTCAACCACAGAATCCATATATTTAGATTTATGCAAAGCATTAGACATGCTAAGTTATAGGAAGATAGATAGATAGATAGATAGATAGATAGATAGATAGATAGATAGATAGATAGATAGACAGACAGATAGACAGATAGACAGATAGACAGCTTAGAATAATTAACAAGATAGATAGATAGATAGATAGATAGATAGATAGATAGATAGATAGATAGATAGATAGATAGACAGATAGACAGCTTAGAATAATTAACACAGTCCTACTATGTAGGGTAATATATTAGTATTTGCTGCTGACTTATTACAATGCGTCCAATCTTCAAAGTCTACTGTCCTATTTGAAAACAAAATCTAGCTCTCACGTTACATTATAATATTTCCGTAGACACTGAGCTAGCCAAGTGCTTATGGTACTAGAAGGTTGTTTTATTGTAAGTTACACATTTTTTAGGCTACGACATAATTCTCTACCCTTGGCTTGTACTGTCATCATGACTAATGCATACAATTATCGGTCCGTTTTTGATAGATTTACGTTTTGTTTGGGGCAACGAATAATTGTCAATGTTTCAAGTTGACCCCAGAATGGGAGGTGAGAGAACGTTTACAAGATTAAACCCAGACAGACAGACAGACAGACCTATAGAGTTGATATAAGCTTTAATAGAATAATAATAGAATATGCATCCTCCGTTTGGGACCCCTCAACTCAAGAAAACATTAAGAAACTGGAACAGACACAAAATAGAGCAGTGAGATTCATAACAAAGGAATATTCACATTTGACTAGAGTAACACCTTTAGTAAAATCCCTAAATTTAGAAAGCCTTCAGGACAGAAGACTCAAAAGTAAAGTAGCAATCATACATAAAACACTGAACCATAATCTTCAAATACAAAAACAAAATTTAATAAAATACTCTGAAAGACACAAAGATAATGGCACATTCCTCGTCCCATATTCTAGGACAAATTTGTACAAATACTCCTTCTTCTCTAGTGCTATTAGAGGATGGAATGGGTTGCCTGAGCTAGCCAGGAAAACCAGTGACTTGGCTGAATTTAAGTCATTGGTTAGTATGCATGACTAAATGCATGACGCGTAGGACGTAATCATCTTCTTTTTTGAAGTAACGTCTGTATTATATAAGATAAGATAAGACATGATCTCCAGCTCGCGGTCAAGAAATTAGCGTACGTGGCCGCTTCTTTTGATTTAACTATAAAGCTCAGAAAAACAGAAGTCATGTTCCAGAAGTCACTCTATAATATCCACTCATCCCCAAAGATCACCCCATTAACTTGATAGACAACTTCACAAATCTGGGAAGATTAGTATCAAATGAAGCATTGCTTTTTTTAAAGAGAGGCTGATAAGTGTCTGATCAGGGCCAGTAGTGCTTTTGGACGCCTCCAAGCGAGAGGCAAAATAAATCACCCCGCCAGCCTTCAAAAATCACTGTGTAGCAAGCAGTGGTTCTCTCAACCCCTCTATGTGGAGTATAAATTGAATTGATCCCCTTGAGGAGGTTTGAGTCATAAGTGAAGATTTTTTTTTTATGCATTTGAAAAAAAACGACCACAGCAACATTCACACAGATAACCCCCTCCTCTCCCGAACGTCTTTTTCAACCGGTCCATACAAGTGTTAGGATCATAGCGTTTTGAGAAAGCTAAAAGAATGAAATTGCGCTAAACAAAAAAAAATGGTAAAAAAATATTTCTAATCGCTTATTTATTAATGCTTTAACAAATTTAATTACATGAATGATCCAAACTAATTGATACAATGGACCTCATTCACCAATCGTAAACAAAAAACATTTAGTCACGTGATAATATTGATAAAACAACGAAAAAAAAGCTGTCACGTGATAGCCATTGTGTATTAAAAATGAAATCGTAATTTGTATAGAAGATATTGAGAATCAATGGCTAAATGTTGTTGGTGAATGAGGTCCATTATGCTTATTATAAGCTTTTTTTGTTGCTTTTTTTCTAACTAACTCAGTAGAACTTAAAACATGTATATACTTCCTAAAGTTCCTTTTGTCATCTTGAAGAGGGGAACTAATACTAATCAATCCTTACATACTAACTGTGTATATGTGTATAGTGTGTCATCATTGTAAACTAGAAACATATTTTATATGAAGTTCATTCTGAATTAAAATTAAAAATAAACATTACCAATTCAGACTTCCAGGTCTATCAGCGTATGATGCAAAGCCTACCAGTTACTTTACCTTACGGTTAACGATGGTATTATGTGACCAAGAAAAAGACAATAAAAGGCAAATTTCCTCTTTGAATTCGAACTCCTAAGATTAAGTTAGAAATGCTGCGTTCGAAAAACTATTTCTTAGTCAGGCAGTCGTCATGCCAACGAATTTTGAAAATAATGTTTTATATTTATTCGTAAAATATTTATTAAGTTTTAATTTTGAAAGATCTTATGATGAAATAAGAACTTAAGGATGTGACTAATTGTGTAAGATCAAGCAGAACTCATGCAGCTAAGTTTACAATGACTCATAAAGCTAACATACTTCCTTATCGCTTAAATAGTTGTACAACATTCATATAGACACTATGCTTCCCCATATAGGTGGAGGCGCGGTGGCGGAGCGGTAAAGCGCTTGGATTCTGAACCGGGGGTCCCGGGTTCGAATCCTGGTGAAGACTGTTTTTTTTTTATTTCTGGAACCTTGGGCGCCTCTGAGTCCACCCTGCTCTAATGGGTACCTGAAAAGTTGGTGAAAAGTAAAGCCGGTTGGTCGTTGTGCAGGCCACATAACACCCTCGTTAACAGTAGGCCACAGAATCAGATGACCTTTACTTCATCTGCCCTATAGACCACAAGGTCTGAAAAGGGAACATTTTTTACTATTCATATGGGTACTATTGCGACCATGAAAGGAAACTATTGTATGGTAGGCTAGTTGGCACCATATATAAAATGTTAAGATAAAGAAACGTGGCCCTGAAGACACTATGGAGATACATAGGTAAGGACGGTCCAGGACTTGAACAGCTTGCCTTTAAACGGACGACAACGCCAAGCAGCGAACATGAAGTATTTTAATATACTCAGTGCTTTTTTTATTTAAAAAAAAATAGGTGCCGGTACTCAATGATTAATTGCCTAACTTTTAACTACTAATAAATTAATAAAATACAAGAAAAGTCTTTTCTTTTTTTTTTTACCCGCATTGAAAGCGGTGCCAGTAAGCCGTACCGTTGCGTACCGGCACAGAAAAGTAAGTATGCATAAACTACTTAAAGATTCATACTCCCTAAATGAGTATTTGAATTTAATAGTCTAGATAGGTATCTGCACAATGGATGACCATGGCTATGCGTCGACGCCTAAAGTCCTCCAACACGTTTGTCCACAACGTCTTTCAAAAAACAATTATATATTAGTTAAAAAGAAACTTAGCTTATCTACTCATGCATATTAATCAATGACCTAAAGTTTTTAAAGTTTCTAAAATTCATTTTTTTTTCTTATAGCTTATCTATTACTGTATAGGGCGTGACCCCAGAATCTACCAGGATAGTAAGTTAAGCATTCTATTAACACGGACGACTAGATTGATATATATATATATGTTTATAACACGTAATAGTTTAAACGATTTATACTATTTTTTATTTATTTATAAGTATAAGAAAATATCTGTAGATAATTCAAGGTTGTTTTTTACAAAGCTTTTACCAACTCACTGCCATCTTTCTGGTAAAAGTTTGTACATGTTTTTTTCTTCCGCACCCAATTGTGTAGAGAATTAAGTTGTTAGACACTAGTAATAAAAATCTATCAAACATTCTATTTCCATAAACACTTTCCTGGCACAGTGGTTAGTGTGTAGACTTGAAGAGGCTTCAGCACTTTAGGTCAAATTGAAGATGTAAGACTTTAAAAAAATGCATTTTAAAAGCAATAACGGTAACATTCACATTTTCTTTGTTCTCATTTTTATGTTGGAACTTTCAGATGACTAGACCAATACATGAGATGAACTACGCACTGGTTTCCAAATCCATATAGTTTTCTTTCTACTGGCGTGTTTCGGGGCCAGTTTCACAGATATTCACAGATAGCTTCTACTTTCTTATCTCCTTTCCCAGCAGGTCCAGGCAATTAAGAGAGCATTGAGTAAGGTAAAAGCATAAAAATTGTGATAGATAAGTGGCTCCTTCTTTCTCGGAAGACAATGGATGCTCCCAGATGAGTCACTGGTTTTGGTTTCGGGATAGAACCTAATATGGCTAATCAAGCCGATTCTGGAGTGGTAGATTTTGCCAGAGTTATGTTTTAGTTCTAGCTGATAAGGGCAGCTTTCTCCAGGCTAAGGCAGCTTTCTCCAGGCTAAGGCAGCTTTCTCCAGGCTAAGGCAGCTTTCTCCAGGCTAAGGCAGCTTTCTCCAGGCAAAGGCATCTTTCTCCAGGCTAAGGCAGCTTTCTCCAGGCTAAGGCAGCTTTCTCCAGGCTAAGGCAGCTTTCTCCAGGCTAAGGCAGCTTTCTCCAGGCTAAGGCAGCTTTCTCCAGGCTAAGGCAGCTTTCTCTAGGCTAAGGCAGCTTTCTCCAGGCTAAGGCAGCTTTCTCCAGGCTAAGGCAGCTTTCTCCAGGCTAAGGCAGCTTTCTCTAGGCTAAGGCAGCTTTCTCCAGGCTAAGGCAGCTTTCTCTAGGCTAAGGCAGCTTCATTTCTTTTGCTCGGCGATGATCGTACCAGCAGTCTGTCTCCATGATGTGCGGTCTTTGGCTATTTGCTCCCACAGGCGCTAAACAAAAACAATTTGTAAAATTTTTTTTAATAATAATAATAATAATAATAATTTTATTTATATAGCGCTGTTAACAAACAAAATGTAGGCTCAAGGCGCTGTAATAACATTACAATAACATTACAAACACAAACACGACAATAGGAATCAAAAACTAATCTAAAAAAGTTTTAAACAAGTAGGTCTTAATGTTCTTCTTAAAAGTGGTATAGCATGTTGTCTGTCTGAGATCAATGGGGAGTGAGTTCCAGACCTTTGGTCGGTGCACTGAAAAAGCCCGCAGACCGTAGCTTTTGAGGGAGAAACGTGGCACCGCTAAAAGCGTTGAGTCCATTGAGCGTAGATTTATTATTGTTAGTCTAGATCTATTACAAATTTAATTATATGTTTGATCCAAACTAATTGATACAAATACGCTTAATATAAGCTTTTTTTTTTCATTATTGTTTTTCCAACTAATAACAGCATTGTTATAAAATCCTTAAAATCATATCTTTTAATTGTAGGTACATTTAAAAAACGATTCTATTTCACTAGGCAACTGTACAAGTAAAATTTCCCCTTTCAGACCTTGTGTTCTATAGGGCAAATGATGTAAAGGTCTTCTGATTCTGTGGCCCAAGGTTAACGAGGGTGTCATGTTGCCAGCACAACGACCAACCGCCTTCACTTTTTCCCTAATAATGTCAGGTACCCATTAGAGCTGGGAGTACTCAGAGGCGCCCAAAGATCCCGAAATTTAAAAATCCAGTCTTGATTAGGATTCAAACCCGGGACCACCGGTTCGGGAGCTAAGCGTTTTACAGCTCAGTCGATGCACTTTATCTAGGCAACTATACCACTTCATAAAAACTTTTTAAAAAATTTCTAACGATGTTATCACAATTTAGTAATAGACCAATTAGATTTAAAGAAAATAACTGACAATCATATAAGAAGAACGATTAAGCCTAACTCAATGAACTTTTAGTTAGATGATTCATAATGCTAACTCATTGCTTCCTTTCAACTCAATGAAAGTGTACTTCCTATAATCTCTATTGTAACATGACAAGTACAGAATAAAGTACTTGAGGCTTTGTTTTTGCACATCAAATTCTTAGAAGTGACAATACACTTAGATTTTTTTAATTTTTTTATTTTTTGTTGTTTTTTTATTGTGGCTTTTAGCGCGCCCGAAAGGGGAATAGACGATATTAGTTTTGTGTGGTCTGTCTGTTCGTCCATTCGTCCGTCCGTTCCATTTAGATCTCGTAAACTAGAAATGTTATTGAAAATACGACATCATGATATTTTAGACCAGTGATTCCCAAAGTGGTCTGTGTTATGACGATATGAAATTAATTACGCTGGATGATCATTTGAGACGATTCCACCCAAATAAAATAGATTAAAGATTTTTAAAAATTTCAAACACTCAAAGATAAAGTTCAGAATAACCAACAAAATCTCTCTTCAACATTAAATAGAGAAAGATGGTGATTTGCGAGAGTCTTACAAGATCTTTTAGCTTATAGCCAAATACGGAAAACACCATAAAACATTGATTTTACCAGCCGTTAAATTAGTTAAAAAAAACTGTTTTACACAAACCAACATCTGATATTATGAAAATAATTTCTATAAGCAACAGTTCCAGGGCACATCGGTGGCATAAGTTATAACATTTAAAGTTCCTTCTGTAATTCTCTGCAAAAGACAAATACAGCTTGGGATCAGGGGCGTCATAGGCTCTGAAGGGTGCATTCCGCTGTGTGCTATAAACTGCCTAAGAATCGCAGGCTCCTTATTTTTCCTCCGTTTCGACCCACGAAACCTTTCCCATGTTTGGGTATAGCTGTAAAGCAGCACATATTTGAATTCTGTTTTCCTTCTACTAGATGGGTAGCCAGCCCAGGCTAATGAGTCCCTCCTGCCCAGTTACTCACATTCGCCCCTTCTCCTAATAGTGAAAACAGCCCCAAGGACCGAATATTTGAGCCATACGTGAAAGATCACGAGTTACTTGAGAATATGCTCTTGACGAAAATGTTTACAAAATACTAAAAGCCAATTAATTAATAAATAGTTCATATTTGAAGAACAACAAATTCTTATTTGTAACATAACATCCTTAGCAACCGATGAGATATCTGCAAAATACAATAGTTCCAGTGTGTTTGAGTGTTTGGTGATTCCAGTTATACATATTAATTGTTACTTTAAGTGGTTTAAATTTGAATTTTATCAATAAAAAAGATAGAGCTCTAAATTACCTTTTCACTCTTCAAGTCACTACAGTTAGAAATTAATCTAAAAAAAAATGAGTATTTCAATTTGCAAAAAAGGGAATACAAGCAGGGGTCTACCAAAAAAAAACAACAGAAAACATGACATGGGGTCTACGAGCTAAAAAAATGTTGAGAACCTCCGTTATGGACCATTCAAAGTTCTGATGTAATGGCTACTTTTTTTTTTCTGAAAGCACAAATTTAATTTTTAAAAACAACTATGCGAGCAGATTTTTCATAAAAAATACACCATTTTTACAACTATTTACTAATAATAGTAACACACACGGGAGGCTATTAGGTAAGGAAGCTGATTATTTACCATATTTTTAACACATTTATGCAAAACGGTTTTAGATTTTTTTATAAGTTCTGTCATACTAACTACTACATTAAGAAAAAATACAACTTTTTTTTAAAGAGAAAAAATAAAAAAGGAAGATGGAGAAAGGAGAAAAGGGGGAAGGGAAATAAAGAAAGAGTAAGAGAAGAGAGGGAGAGGAGAAAGGAAGAGAAGAGAGGAAGAGGAGAGATGAAGAGGAGAGAGGAAGAGGAGAGATGAAGAGGAAGAGGAGAGAGGAAGAGGAGAGATGAAGAGGAGAGAGGAAGAGGAGAGAGGAAGAGGAGAGATGAAGAGGAAGAGGAGAGAGGAAGAGGAGAGATGAAGAGGAGAGAGGAAGAGGAGAGGTGAAGAGGAAGAGGAGAGAGGAAGAGTAGAGATGAAGAGGAGAGAGGAAGAGGAGAGAGGAAGAGGAGAGATGAAGAGGAAGAGGAGAGAGGAAGAGGAGAGATGAAGAGGAGAGAGGAAGAGGAGAGAGGAAGAGGAGAGGTGAAGAGGAAGAGGAGAGAGGAAGAGGAGAGATGAAGAGGAGAGATGAAGAGGAGAGATGAAGAGGAAGAGGAGAGAGGAAGAGGAGAGATGAAGAGGAAGAGGAGAGAGGAAGAGGAAAGATGAAGAGGAGAGAGGAAGAGGAGAGAGGAAGAGGAGAGAGGAAGAGGAGAGATGAAGAGGAGAGATGAAGAGGAGAGAGGAAGAGGAAGAGGAGAGAGGAAGAGGAGAGATAAAGAGGAAGAGGAGAGAGAAAGAGGAGAGATGAAGAGGAGAGATGAAGAGGAGAGAGGAAGAGGAAGAGGAGAGAGGAAGAGGAGAGATAAAGAGGAAGAGGAGAGAGAAAGAGGAGAGATGAAGAGGAGAGAGGAAGAGGAGAGAGGAAGAGGAGAGAGGAAGAGGAGAGATGAAGAGGAGAGATGAAGAGGAGAGAGGAAGAGAAAAAGAAAGAGAGGCAAAGAAAAAAAATGAAAAAAAAAAGACAGTCACAGAGAAATTGTCGCAAGGCAGAAACTCCCCGGATACTGACTCTTTAACAGACAATATTGCCACCTTGATGATGAGGATGTAGTGTTCGGAATCTCAAAGGAGGAAATCAAAAATGGTCATACGAAGGGGAAAAAAAACGAAACAATATAAACGTTTGGATGCCTACGTACGTATGTGTGTGTGTTTAATAAAAGTTGATTTAAAGAACCGGTTTAATGGAGCAAAACGTACAAGGGAAAAAAACCCTGAGCAAGGGAGACAAAAATGAAAAAAAAATGTGTGACTAAGAGGTTTAAAAATTTTAAATATCAATTAAAGTACTTTACAAAAAAATTAGATCAATAAGATAATCACTAACATCAGTTAGGCCAGGTTCACATCTAACTTCAGATTTGCTTTATATTATACACTTGATCTGAAAGACGATAGAGCATCATATCACTTAACTAAAGGGAAACATTTCTTGGTTTGTTTGTTTTAGGAAAACGTATATTTGTTGGGTTTGATTTAGAGATTCTCCCTTAACAAACAAAATTAGATATATTCGATAATCATACAATAAAATCGGTTAGGCCAGGTTCACATTTAGCTTCACCTTCACCTATCCCTTAGTCTGATGGACCAGACATCAGACAGAATCTGTCTACCGCTCTTCTCTTTTTCTGTCTGTCCTTTGCCTTTGATATAATTTCATTCACTCTTCTTCCTGGTAGTGTTCCCTGAAGAAAGGTCTTTGCAAGCCCTGAGGACCTAGTGATGTGGCCATAGACTTGGAGTTTACGTTTTCTGACAATGATTAGCAGGTCATTGTTGGGTCCTATTGCTGTATTAATCCTGTTTCTAATCTCTTCATTCGTGGTGCGGTCTTTGTAAGTGACACAACTATATGTTTATAACTGTCATTTCATCGAATACACATGAATATTAACAAAGTAATAAAAATAACATTAATAAATCTCTGTATCCTGTGGGATAAAATTATTTTTGTATTTGACAATACAAGAGCACGTCTCTTTTTTTATATCGATATATGGTTGTAGTTGTTGATAGTCTGTAGCTCATAGTTTCTGATATTCTTTATAAAAATATTGAAACCTGCCTTTTTGTCTACCTGAGCAGACCACTTCGGGGGCCAATTTTGAGTTTGCGTTTCAACACAAACTTTCTTTGTAACTTTTTTTTTTTTTTAATGATTTTCTTGTTTAGGTTTCGTTTCATTGTGCATTAGCTCCCATCTATTAAAAATGTTATTCACAATTCTGATAGCCCAAGCTTTCTACCAGTAGATCCAATTTTATACTGAGCCAGGATTCGAACCTATTTCATGAGGACAAGTTAAGAACGTCTGTTGAGAGGAAAAAGATGTTTGTCTCATGACAGCCACACAGTAACTTTGCAATCGTTGTTTCCCCCTCGCCCTAAAAAAAAGAGCGTCATTTTTTTGTGTGAATTTTTTGTGATTTACAGGATGACAACGATTGGTTACAACACCCCTAATGTGGGACATGTGACTTAGAGGCTACTTATCAAAGGGGGCAGGGCTATCCTAGGGCTTAGCTATCTTCGAATAGACTTGGCTACCTGTTAAGGAGGTTTGGCTACCTATCAAATGGGCTTGGCTACATATCAAAAGGGCTTGGCTACCTATCAAGGGGGGCTTTGCTACCTATCAAGGGGGGCTTGACTACCTATCAAGGGGCTCTTGTTTCATACTTACACAATGTTGTGTTAACTGAGTGCTTAAAAACAAAAGCACAGAAAACCTTCTCCCAAATGCCCCTTCCCCCGATTGGTCCACAAAAGAGATAGATCATATAACGCTGATTATGCTATAAGCATGAAAGTTGTGCTATAAAAAAGAAATTTCAATCAATGTTTACCACTTTACCACATTAACATTTTTTCAAACAGAAAAAGAGTGATTCGTCTGCTAAGGAAACAGAAAGGTTTCTCAAATTGTTGCAGATAAAAAAACTTGGTTGATTTTTGTGGTGAGGACTTGTTGCCTTATAGAGTGAAACGTTCTCAAAAAGTCATTTCAATTACTTTTTTTTTCTCATTTTTTTTTAGTTTTAAGGTTGATTAAAGGGGCGTGGTTACTGAATGGTAAGTGACTTGCTAGCTGAGGAGTCTCGACTTCAAGTCCCGGTAAACACTGGAATTTTAAACTTCGTAAATTTTGAGAACCACCTTGGATCCATCCAACACATGTTGGGAAAGTAAAGGTGGCTGATCATGACACCCTCGTTAACTCTTGAAACACATGAGCTTTAGACCATCTTCCCCCAAGGATCACAATGTCGTAATAGATGGAAACATTTTATCTTTCAGATTGTATACATTTGCACAGAACACAGAAGACAACAACGATCCTTTCTGTTTATCTATCTACGACAGCGCTGTGGTTCTTACTCAAAGAATTACAAGTTAAACTTATTATTTGCATTTCCACGATATGTCTACAATACAGACAGTGAATCCAAGCGCTTAACCACTCAGTTACACCCTCTTATATAATAACTGCGAGAGAATATTCTGTAAAGAAATTGGTCCTTTATAAGCTTGTATTCTAGATCTCATGAATGCCAAAGGCCGAATAGACCAATTTCTCAAAATTGGGAATAATAGTAATATATGGCTTCCTTCAGTCGCGAAGCGACTATGGATCATCTCATGGAAATGAGATGAATGCCTGGGCATTAGCTGTGGTCGGAACGATGTCGCCCACACATCAGTTCCCCCAGCTCCTCGCAGCTGATGTATCCAAAGGAACGGCAGTGATGATACAGTTTGGGTTCAGCGGAGCCGCAGGTTCTGCCAGAGTGTAGCACTGGGTGCTGCAAACTGCTTTAGGGTCGCCAGGTCCTGATTTTCCCCAGGGTTGACTCCCGAAGCCTTTACCATGATTGGGTATAGCTGCAAGGCAACAGAGGTTTCAGTTCAGAGTTTTCCTTATCCTAGGTGGGTAGCCAGCCATGGCTAATGAGCCCCTCCTGCCCGAAGCTTACTGGTTAAGGCGCCAGTTACTCGCCTTTGCCCCTTCTGTTAGTGAGAACAGTTCTGCGGGACTCAATGTCTGAGCCACTCGTGAAGGCCAGGAGTTGGACTGGTTATCAGAGCCTATTTGAGAAGCAGGCCATTAGGAAGCATTTTATAGGTAGTGGAGTGCTTACATCCATTACCACTTCCGGCAAAGACAACCTTGTTATTTAAAAAAAAAATAGAAAAGGGGCTTCGCAAAAATTTATTAAATTCGGCCCCGCAATTTGTAAGGCCGGCCATGGAATGTACTATGTATTTATTTTTTTAAAGACGTCACAAGGTCAGAAGTAGACATTTTCTCGGTAACAATTCTAGTGGCTTCAGTTTGTTTTTATGATGTTGAATACAAAAGAAATAATTGACCATTACGAAAAGTTGCAACATTCTGTTAGAGAGTGTTCTAGTTCCTGATTTTTACAATACCTCAATTCAATTCGTAACCTCGTGGAAACTTCAAAAATCTAATACCTGGGTGGGTGGGACATCGATCTAAAAACTTTGACTCGTATATCGTTCATGAAAAAGATTACTAGCTCGTTAGCCAAAATGGGAAACTTCTAGACTTAGTTTGACCGATTTAATTTTTTAAAGTAAAAAAAAATAAATAATTGCTTAATTAAAAATTTAGCCAGTGAATGAGAAAATATTTATCTGAAAGGACTAAACGTCTTTAGATATATCCGCAATTAGGCGTTATATTTTTTGAAGAGCATATTTACCAGTTTTTAAAACATAACATTCGTTAGTTATTAAGAGCAAATATTGCCCTTATGTAGCTGCACACTATGCTTATAGTTTCCCACCACTTTTTTTACTAAGTTTTGATCACATCGTGAGCTCAACCAGCATTAGAGGATTGTGTTGCAGTTTCAACAGCAAAGTTCAGATTATGACTGACCTGCACTGCCTATGCCTACATCGTTGTGACAAGAAAACCAGTGACTTGACAGAATTTAAGTCATTGGTTAATATGCATGACTAAATGCATGACGCGTAGGACGTAATCATCTTCTTTTTTGAAGTAACGTCTGTATTATATAAGATAAGATAAGAGAGCTTCATATTACTTCCATTTTCCAGAAAGAAAGTTTAAATTTTCACTCTGTATAATGTCAGGGTGAACATGTTTTAGTGAGTGTAGTTAGCTTTAGTTTTTTTTCATCGTAGGGCGGGGAAGAGGTGATCATTTCAAACCCCTTTCTTTTTTTTTCTTATTTAAAGCTCAAAGCACGTCTGGCTTCGATTATGGAATTTGAGGACTATTTTTTCTTAATTTTTGTTTTCTATTATTGAAGAGGGAGTTTTCAACCTCAAACCTCCCTTGACAACGAATCCTGGTGAAGACTGGAATTTTTAATTGTGGGATCTTTGGGCGCCTCTGAGTCCACCAAGCTCTAATGGGTACCTGACATGAGTTGGGGAAAAGTAAAGACTGTTGGCCGTTGTGCTGGACACGAGACACCCCCGTCAATCCTAGTCCCCAGAAAAGATGACCTTGCATCACCTGCCTTATAGATCACAAGGTCTGAAAGGGCAACTTTGCTTTTTTTTTCTTTTCTCCCTTGACAACGCCTGGGCGATTGTTTAACATTAAAACCTCCCTTTCAATTCTGTGTTTTTTTTTAATTGGTAATTAGAGTTACATTTGTTTAAATATAGTATTTAAATTCTTATAAAATATTCATTTACTTGATGCACATTTTACTTTATATATATATATATATATATATATATATTGTTGCGAATCTCACTATCCAGGCTCTCTGCAAACTGCACCATACGCCACCAACTTAAAGAACTTGACAACTCAGGGCTCCAAAATAACGTAAAGGTTTAATGTCCATAAATAACAGCCAATACTGTACAATTGGCAGCACGTAACACAGGCTGTACAAATATCTCTCCGTATCAACCGTACCGCCGTATCAAGTCTTGCACTGGCCTCTCCGTCTCGTTCCGGGCTTGCACTGGGTTCAACAGTTCAGGACTGACTTCACACACTAGGCTCGTTGTGTCGGACTCGATCACAGACCAAGATCAAGAAGCCGTTCGTCTCAACTGTACTTGAAAGTACTCCGCACTGAACCGTCGTAATGCTCCGTACAGAACCACACCGTTGAACTGTGCTGTAGTCGACCGGACTGTAGTGAACCGGGCTCTGAACCTCTGCCGTGAACCGTCTTGACTGCGTCACCTCCGCTCTTATATAGGGTCCCTACTGGCCTTCTCGAACCGGACAGAACGCCGCTCGACTTTTCTAGGTGGTCAGATGACTACAACTCTCGTGACGCTCCTGAGCTCTGTTCACGACGTCGATCTTTCCCGAACCGCCGTCGATCCTTCCCGAACCGCCGTGTTGACACTCGTCTCGGCTGACCGTCGTAAGTCGTCACGGTTGACCGCTCGTCTAGCGCTGGCCTGGGGCGATTTGCGTCGGCTGACTACACTCACACCACTACCCCCATCTGTGCCACCACCAGGTTTATAACAATATATATATATATATATATATATATATATATATATATATATTACATTTTCTATCCTACATTGTACAATCCTTCCGTATATATGATCTACTTGTAATCTGTTTACTTTTATGAAACTGAAGTAGCCTTTAAGTACATGTTCCATATAAGTATCAAATACTCTGCTAACAAAATCAAGTTTATAGCTCTTAGGTTTTTTTTTTTTTTGTTTTTTTTTTGTATTTTATTTTTTTAAAATGCTAGACCTAATTTGGCCTTGACCAGAATGTTGGCATTTAAAATGTTGGACAGAGTTTCACTAAGACTGGTGAAGTTTGGACACTCCCCAAACAAATGTTTCTCTGGTTTGTTATTTTCTATTCCACATTGTCTTCATGTGTGTTTCTGACCTGCCCTGTCCTTATCCTTCTTCTTTATAGGGGTCATTTCGTAAAATTAAAGTAAAATAGCAGTCTTTTACATTATAACCACCTTAACATTGTCATGTTAATCCTGATAACGTGCTCTATTACATGTCGGGGATACTTGTGTAGGTAAAGAACTAGCTGAATTAATATTTACAATATAAAATATTTTAAAACTTCATGCGTTAAAAATCATTAAAATATTGAACACATACAATATACAAAGCAATAATACGCTTTATAATGTAAATAACATTTTAAAAAATTATTCAAATGTTGACATCACATGAAGCTTTAAACTTAAAAACTCCTTAAACTGATTGTAGACTCTTAATAGAAACTAAATAGTGTTAGTTTGTTAACAACTTCCGGTTTTCACTTCTATACAGCCTAGACTCCCTGCCCCACATGACAGTGATATACCTTAATTATATTTGAGCCACACAAGAATATATCTATTTAAGGATCATTATTATTTTGCTTAAGTACAAGTTTGTAGATAATTAAAACTGCAATCAATATAGCACCTAAAATTAAAGATGCGATGTTCAGATTCAATGCACACCTCGAATTCTTTTGGGCGTCCGCGTATCGTCCTTGACCTGCATGCTTTCTTGCCTGAAGTAAAAAAAAAAGAAATACATTTTGATCTGCCTATAATTTCTCTCTCTCTCTCTCTCTCTCTTTATATACATGTTTTTTGTATGTGTCTTTAGTTAGAATAATAATAAGGCTTGTCTTCGAGTCCGAAGGAATGCAATATTTCTCGTGGCTACGCAATCCCTGCTCTGACCTATATATTTTGCCACAACCAGGGCAAGCATAACCATTGTCCGCCGGTGGTCGATTAAGATTTTCTTTTCGTCGATTGCGCCTGTCCTCGGCAGTGGAGTGACCTCCAGCTGAGGCCGCATGCAACCAGGTGCTCTCTTCTATGTCGGCTAAGGCAAGTTAGCGCCTAAGCTGGTCTTTAAAGCGTTTCCATGGGGCAATTCTGTTACGTCAACCACCTTTTAGCTCACCAAAAAAGACTGCCTTTGGCATACGCTCGTCTCCCATACGGGATACGTGCCCTGCCCAGCGTAGCTGTCGGACCGTAAGAAGTCCCTCTATACTGTCCATACCGGCGTTCGCAAGGATATCGCTATTAGTAGTCCTGCCACCGTATGTCCATTATGGAGCGCAAGCATCTTTGGTGAAAGCGCTCAAGAAGTCTAATTAGTTATATATATATATATATATTTTGGAAAAACTAAAGGCGGTTGGTCGTTGTGCTGGCCACCTGACACCCTCGTTAACCGTGGGCCACAGAAAAAAGATTACCTATATATCATCTGCCCTATAGATCGCAAGGTCTAAAAAAGAAACATTACTTTTTTACTTACCCTGTTGGATTCAATTATTGCCCAAATTCCTAATGGCAAACAACAGCAGAAGGTAGTGAATATGCTTAAACCTAAGTAATCACTTACATGGCGCTCTCTCTTTATCTGTAGGAAACAGAAAAAGTAAACAAAATATTAGTGAAGTCCTGGTGGGCAGCGTACTAAATGACCTATCTCGCAACTCCAACCCAGGCCACACATATATTTTTCATGCTGGACTTGTATGCAGTCTTGACACGCTAGACCACTCTGTATGTGTTGTCTTAAATTATTTAATCACGTAAACTCGTCATATACATTTAAATAACAAAAACTAGGTGACAAGTACAGGTACAATATGCTAAGTCATGGTATTGTCATGCTTGGAAATAAAGATTTTTAAATGTCATTTGGAAACAAGTCTTTTTTTACATCTCAATCCTTTTTTTTTTTTTCACCGACTTTTTACTAAGTCTGTTTGGAGAAAGTCTCTATTCCTTGTCATCAATAGATCACCTCTGAGAAAGTCTCTGTTCCTTGTCATCAATAGATCACCTCGGAGAAAGTCTCTATTCTTTGTTATCATTTCAATAGATCGATTAGGAGAAAGTCTCTTTTCCCTGTCATCATTTTAATAGATCTATTTGGAGAAATTCTTATTCCTTGTCATCATTTCAATAAATCTATTTGGAGAAATTCTTATTCCTTGTCATCATTTCAATAAATCTATTTGGAGAAAGTCTATATTCCTTGTTATCATTTCAATAAATCTATTTGGAGAAAGTCTCTATTCCTTACTCTCTCTCTCCACTTCTCACTGATTATCTAGCATTTTATAACTGAAATTTGAGTTTGACCCCCATCTCACTTACCTGAGAAATGTATCTAGATCCAGGTTGGACAATGTACTGGACAGGCTGAGAGAACTGCTGCTGACCATAGGTGTAACGTGGTAGTAATGCGTCTTGGCTCTCATCAGTCATTTGTGTGTACATAGGTGGATATCCTTGGGAGTCAGAAGATTGTGGCACTAGTATTTGGTATGGAACACTGTAAGCATCATGTTTAGTCCTCTTTTTGATTTTTTTTGGAGAATAAATGAAAAACAATTAACTAGTTATTACGATTTACCGTGATACTAAATAATTAAACCGAAACATTTTGAGATGCTATCCGCGTTTCACTAAAGACAATATACAGACAAGCTTCTTAAGAGCTAATAAAATTGTTGGTTTATATGAGTTTTATTTATTTATTTTTTTCACATATGCGGGCTCGTATAAATCTATATTTAGATCTAACTATAACTGTCATTCATTTGACATAAAATTTGACTTTTATGAATTTCACAATTTAGAAAATAAATTAGTTTGTTCCCTTGAAATTGTATTTTTTTTTTTCGAAATGCAGCATCCAGACATGTCTCATAAGGGTGGCCGTTAATATATACGAGACAAAACGTAATAGAATTGGTATTCTCAAAGACCAACAGCGTCTATTGTTTTCCAGGTAACAGGCTAGAGTTGAGCCCCTTGGTCCAAAGTTGTTTTTTTATCTGGGAAAGAACCTTACATTTACTGCCATAGCTATCAATGTTCCTTTTTTATATAAACAAAATTGATTAAATAATACTAGTTAATTTACTAATTCACTAGTAAATTTTTAGATTGATTTATGTGTTGTCATAGTTTCAACTTAGTCCGATAGAGGAAGTGGAAGAAATAATGCGTGTCAGATGGACAGAGTTAAGATAAGATAAGATAAGAGATAAGATAATTTTATTGATCCAATCAAATGGAAATTCAGTTTGACTACAATTGACAACATCAGCATAATTACTGTACAATAATAGTATAGATGAAAAATTCGAACAACATTCACAAGCGAAACACATACACACTCACTACCAGCGCTTTATGAATTAGACTTCTATGTACTTCTCAATGGCGACAGCTGATCTCGTAACACTCTGACCGAAAGTGGGATGAAGGAGTTTTTAAATCTTTCTGTTTTAGTCCTAATGGAAAGGAGACGACCACTTCGTTTAGATCTTATGTAAAAGTGGTTTAATGGGTGCAGGTTGTCCTTAAGAATCGAGAGTGTTTTGGAAAGGCATCTTTCATGAAAAAGCTCTTCAAGAGATGCTAGCTGTATTCGAGTGATATGCGATGCCTTTTTAATTAGTCTATTTAGTCTAAGTTGATATAAGCATTATAAAAAAAATTAAAACATTACTGACTTCATTTAAGAAACTACCGATGACATTTTGAGCACACTTCCTTCGTTAAAGAGAGAAAAAAAAAACACCACCAGAATTGTAACATTTTGGTTTTGACACTTTTGGCTTTTTGTTAGCCAGTACAGAAGCCTATTTCACAGTTCCGAATACTAAAATGTGTAAAGAACTTTTGGTCCAAACTGGAGGTAGAATTACTCGTCTCTAGCGTCACATATGTTTCATTTTTTATAGGTTTACAGGTGTCACAAAAGGTTAATAGGTTTACAGGTGTCACAAAAGGTTTAAAGGTTTACAGGTGTCACAAAAGGTTTATAGGTTTACAGGTGTCAAAAAAGGTTTACAGGTGTCACAAAAGGTTTATAGGTTTACAGGTGTCACAAAAGGTTTACAGGTGTCACAAAAGGTTTATAGGTTTACAGGTGTCACAAAAGGTTTATAGGTTTACAGGTGTCACACAAGATTTTAAGTTTTTTATGATTTTACAGAAGATTTATAGATTTACATGTATCACAGAAGGTTTATAGGTTTAGATGTATCACAGAAGGTTTATAGGTTTACATGTATCACAGAAGAGCTATTGGTCTACATGCGTAACAGAAGGTTTATAGGTTTACATGTGTCACAGACGGTTTAAAGGTTAACATGTATCACACAATGTTTATAGGTTTACATGTATCAGAAAAGGTTTATAGGTTTACATGTTTCACAATAGATTTATAGGTTTACATGTGTCACACAAGATTTATAGGTTTACAGGTGTCACACAAGATTTTAAGTTTTTTATGATTTTACAGAAGATTTATAGGTTTACATGTATCACAGAAGGTTTATAGGTTTAGATGTATCACAGAAGGTTTATAGGTTTACATGTATCACAAAAGAGCTATTGGTCTACATGCGTAACAGAAGGTTTATAGGTTTACATGTGTCACAGAAGGTTTAAAGGTTAACATGTATCACACAATGTTTATAGGTTTACATGTATCACAAAAGGTTTATAGGTTTACATGTTTCACAATAGATTTATAGGTTTACATGTGTCACGCAAGATTTTTAGGTTTACATGTATCACATAAGATTTATAGGTTTACATGTGTCACGCAAGATTTTTAGGTTTACATGTATCACATAAGATTTATAGGTTTGCATGTGTCACACAAGATTTATAGGTTTACATGTGTCACGCAAGATTTTTAGGTTTACATGTATCACATAAGATTTATAGGTTAACATGTATCACAGAAGGTTTATAGGTTTAGATGAATCACAGAAGAGCAATACGTTTACATGTGTCACAGGTTTATAGGTTTATACGTGTCATAGAAGATGTATAGGTTCAAGTGTGTTTTTTGGGGTGTGCTAGACTGATCCTTATGGATTGACATGTATCTTGTGGCAAAGCAGGTTTAAAGGTTTATGTGTGATGTAGAAAAATAGGTTGCAACTGGTAATGCGCAGCCATGGAAACACTGCACTCATTCTTAATCTTCGGAATCGAAGACATTGCCATTGTTATTATTATTATTATTATTATGTTGGTTAATAGGTTGGTATATTACTTGTGGCCCCGGAAGATTAAATGTCTTAATTTGTGGTTATGAGTTAAATATTCTCAAAGACCAACAGCGGCTAATCCGTCTATTGTTTCCAGGTAACAGGCTCGAGTTGCGCCCCTTGGTCCAAAATTATTTTTAATTAAATCTGGTTTTCCACCAGGATGTGAAACGTTTTGAGCGCAACTAAATAAGCGCTGTTTGTTTATGTTTGGTTCTGTTTTGGTTAGCTAATTAAGGTGAAGGTCACAGACGAAACTAAAGGTAAAAGAAATACAGAGATGGAATATATTGTGGGGCCTGGTAAGGGGAGGGGAAGATTATTTTTTAACTCTGGGAATGAACGAATAAATTACAGCTCGATCACGTGATTAAACCACATAAGAACGCGGTGGTTTCGGTTCTTATAACCGGTGTCACGGAAAGGAAGTGTATGAAAAATACACATTTGTTATTCAAAACGGCCTTGCACACGTCCTGTCCGTGACATCGGATAGTTAAAGATTTTTTCATATTATTATCTTTAGTTAAGTTAGACAAGTCTCACCCTAAGACTAAACTAGAAGACTTTTACACTTAAGTTTGACCAAATTTTGCATATGTGTCCTCTGTTTTGGGATTTCTCAACTCAATTAGACATAAATAAATTGCAACAGAATCAAATTAGAACCTTGGAATTTATACATGAATAATTACATTCAAGTATGAGCACATTCCTCGTCCCATATGCTAGGACACATTTGTACAAATACTCCTTCTTCCCTAGTGCTATTAGAGCATGGAATGGGTTGCCTGAGCTAGCCAGGAAAACCAGTGACTTGGCAGAATTTAAGTCATTGGTTAACATGCATGACTGAATGCATGACGCGTAGGACGCGATCATCTTCTTTTTTGAAGTAACGTCTGTATTATATAAGACAAGATAAGTAATGCAATGCCATAATAAATTTAATAAACTTAATGACACTCCAGGGCAGAAGACTCAAAAGTAAAGTCCCAATAATACACCAATCACTGAACCATAACTTACAAATAATAAAACACACACAATAAATTATCCAGATAGGCACCAAAGCACATTCATTACTCCAAACGCTTTTTTCCATAAAGCTACGAGAGCATGGAAGGGGTTGCTTGAATCAGCCAGGAAATCTAATGACTTATCACAGTTTACGTCTCTAATGTGGACGATTAGATTGACACGTAGATACGCGTTGCACGTCTATTTAGAAGGAGCGTCAGTATCATATAAGATACGTTGTTCAGCGTAGCAATTAAAAAAAAAAACTATAGAATTTTTTCCCCCTAGTATATTTTAGATTGCATACAGCTTCGTAGTTTATGTATTGTATGAGATGCTGCCTTTTCAAGAGCTCTATAGTTGTCCCCATTGAGACAGACTTGGGCAGCGAAAAGAGCACTTAAATTGACCCACGGCAGACCCACTGCAAACCCATGGTAGACCCATGGTAGACCCACTGCAAACCCAAGGTAGACCCACGGCAGACCCACTGCAAACCCATGGTAGACCCATGGTAGACCCACTGCAAACCCATGGCAGACCCACTGCAAACCCACAGTAGACCCATGGTAGACCCACTGCAAACCCAAGGTAGACCCATGGTAGACCCACTGCAAACCCACTGTAGACCCATGGTAGACCCACTGCAAACCCACAGTAGACCCATGGTAGACCCACTGCAAACTGACGGTAGACCCATGGTAGACCCACTGCAAACCCACTGTAGACCCATGGTAGACACACTGCAAACCCACAGTAGACCCATGGTAGACCCACTGCAAACCCACAGTAGACCCATGGTAGACCCACTGCAAACCCACAGTAGACCCATGGTAGACCCACTGCAAACCCACAGTAGACCCATGGTAGACACACTGCAGAACCTAGCTATGTGCAATAGGAAACTCTTCCTTAATCTTTGGACTCGAAGGCAAAAGAAATAATTGTGCAAAACTTCAACTTGATCCAAGATTGGGTGTTGGAGAAATTACGTGTACAAACTTTTGACCAGAAAGACAGACACACTCTGAGACAGACAGAGTGATTTGATATAAGCTTTGTAACTGTTACATCCAGGGCACGATAAGGTTTCAATCTTTTGCTTTAGTTAGACACATCATAAGATGTATTTTTGAACTTATGACTTCATTTATAAAAAAAAAAAGAAGTATGACGTCCCTCAATCACGTGGTCTAGAGGCTTGATTTATCTGGTGTGGATGGAGCTAAAGCGAATGTTTTTATTGTGCCTTTGCCTAGCAGTTACTAGCGGTCATCAACATTTAAAAAGGGGCGCAATCTAGTAAGAACATGAAGAATGTCAAAGCGTTTAATAACTAAATGTAATTAAAATATTTGTGTGTGTGTGTGATTCAATGGTGTTATTATTCTTGTTTACTTAAACAATAAAAGTATTTGGAATTTC
>NC_074717.1:7037287-7060033 GCF_947242115.1 Biomphalaria glabrata | reverse complement strand
TTTACTTAAACAATTAAAGTATTTGGAATTTCTATTCCTGATTCTTTACTTTGATTCATTTTTTTCAGAGTTAGTTATGGTTTTTGGGTGTTAACAAAGATTCCTTAAAGTGTATCATAGTAACAGAAGATAATGTTAATCAAACAAGAGAATCACATTGACAGCAAATGCAGAACTGAATTCTAAGAACATGGAACAAACAGCTCTATAATACAAACCTGAGGTATATTCTCTAGATTAACTTGCAATGGCTGAGAGTAACGAAAACTTGATGGCTCTGGCATTTCTTTGTTCTGGTTTGTCTTGTCTTCCTGTTATCTGGTAGAAAAATATGGATTACCGATTTAATAGTTTTGCAAGTAACTCAAATCTCCACTAGCCTTTAATAGCTATATCATTCGTAAGGATTATCTCAGAGGTGTAGTGAGCCAAACGTTGTCCCGGGGGAAGAAACCTTATAGGCGCCCCCTCCCGCCCTTTTTTTTGCCATGAACATCACATTGAATTATAGGTTTATAAATAAAAATATATTTAATAATCATAGAACAAACAAAAATCATATAGGGCAGTGATGCCCAAACTACGGCCCGCGGGCCAGATCCGGCCCGCCACCTGCTTCCATCCGGCCCGCCTAAACCTCGGCACAAAGTGAAGAAATTTTTTTAAAAGGTTGAAAAATTTATTTTTCTACGTTAGGACTCTCACTCTTTCTTGGATGGATTTCATTCTAATCTACGGCATTTTAAAGTTATAGTATTATTTTTTTTTTAATGAACACGACGTTTATCTTTTGGTGACAAGTGTTGACAGTTGTTTTAGGTTCTTGAATAATTCCGCTGCTGTCTTGAGCTAGTCGTGTAATATGTTGTGTGTAACACAGGGCATCAATTCTGAATCATTTTTTGGTAAAGTTCTATTGATATCATAGAGAATGGTAAGTACCATTTAAATATTTGAGCGTTAATGAAATGAGAGAGCCATAGGAACGAAAACTAGAATATGAATGTAGAAACCTCGGGAAAAAAGTGAAGGCATCTTTGCTTTTGTGGAACATATGCCAACAAGATTCAGAAATGTTACTGTTTTTAAAACTTATAACAAAAAGTCATTTGCAAATCAAAACAAAAAAAAAATATGGCGGCATTGTTGGTTATAACCGCCAAGAAAAAGATCGCTAAGCTACGCCTAGTTGAATGAGTAAAGCGAATGAGGAGACAAAAGAGACAAGAAATGAGTGACATAAGTCCACGGTAAGGACAAGTTATAGAGCTGCTCAAATTAAGAGAAATGCGTAAAAAAGTGCTTTCTAGCAGTAGTGAAAGAATTAGTCCTGGGTAAAAAAAAAAGCAGTTAACGCATTGCAAAACTAAATGACAGAGCAGCAGATTTTGAAATGTTTTCTATTGCCACTGAGGATTACTCCGATAGATCTGCAACTGGAATTGATTGACTTACAAAGCCATACATCCCTGTTTGAGAAATTTAGAGTGATGCAGGTAGTTCATTTCTTCGCCGTGTTGCCTGATGAAACTTTTCAAATTTCCGAAATGAAGTGTTAAGGACGATCACAATGTTTACAAGCACTTCATTGAGTAGACAAACCTTTCAAGACTAAACCGGATGAGACCGATCTTACATAATCTCCCTACGTGTGTAAGTTGGCCTAACTAGTGCTACAGGTTTCTAATAAAACTATTTAAAATGGACTTATTCTCTATTTCATTTTTTCATCTATTTGACAAAGTGGCCCGCGACATGAGTGTCGGAAATGAAAATGGCCCGCCGGGCGAATAAGGTTGGGCATCTATAGGGTATTAGTAATAATTGATTTAAAAATAATAAACAAAATAATAATAAATCTCCGTAGCTCTCCTGCAGTTCCCTAAAGTGGACTTTTAGTATACTTGGGTCTGTATTTTCTTTTTTGAAATTAAGAAGGGATAAATTTAATTTGGGTTTATTCATCAACCATAGGGAAAAGGGGGGGGGGGTTCTGTGGGATTTCTATTTTAGAGATTTGGTTGATGGGTGGGGTTAAATTTTGGATGGGTTCTCTCATTCGAAGGTCCAACGGCTGTATGACGTTAGGCCTTCGATTGAATAGTTCTACATATGTAGAGTTAAATATGGAGTGGAAAGAAGGGTTCGTGGGGTTGGATTTTAGTTTAACTATATACTGCATTGCAAGCTTTTTCATTCTTATATCCATGGGGAGTTCTCCAGCCTCCACATGGAGACTTGGGATAGGTGATGTACGAAACGCGCCGAGACAGAGACGCAGGGCAGCATTTTGTATGGGTTCCAGTATTTTTAGGTACGATTTCCTTGCTGCTCCATATATTATGGATCCGTAGTCTAGCTTGGATCGAATTAGACTGCGATATAGCATCAGCAAGGTATCTCTGTCAGCTCCCCATATGGCTGAGTACTCTTAGTATGTTTCATGACTTTTGGCATTTCTTCTTAAGTTCCTTAATGTGGGGGAGAAAATTAAATTTGGAATCTAGGATGAGGCCTAAAAATTTTGTAGTTTTCACGACAGGGATCTTCTTTTTGTGTATAAATAGTTCAGGGTCTGGGTAAATTCCCCTTACATTACAAAAGTACATGCTAACTGTTTTGGAGTCCGAAAATTAAAAACCATTATCGATTGCCCAATTTTGAATTTTATTTAAACATAATTGTAATTTTCTTTCTAAGGTATTCATGTTTTTTCCATGTGTAAAAATGACAAAATCATCAACATACAGAGAGCACTCTATGTCAGTGAAAAGAGCTTTTATAATACTGTTTATTTTTATGTTAAACAGGGTTACTAATAGAATGCTGCCCTGGGGTACACCCATTTCCTGGTCATAAGTGCCAGAAGCGGACTTGCCCACTCGATCCTGAAATTTCCGGTCCTTTAGGAATTCCCTCACAAAGCAGGGAAGGTGTCCCTTTAGCCCCAGTCGCTCCAGGTCACGTAGAATGCCATGTTTACAGGTTTTTTCATAGGCCTTTTCTATATCGAAAACTACGGCTACTAGATGTTCTCGTCTAAGGAGTGCATTTCTGATGAAAGCTTCCAGCCTTACCAGGTGGTCAGTTGTTGTCCGCCCCTGCTGGAAACCACACTGGTAGTTGGAGATTATTTTATTTCTCTCAAGGTACTAGACCAACCTATTGTTTATCATCCTTTCCATGGTTATGCAGATGTATCTTGTTAGTGCTATTGGGCGATAGTTAGCTGGATCAGACCCAACTCTTTCTGGTTTAGGTATCGGTATAACTGTGGCTTTCCTCCAGTTGTTTGGGAAAGCGCCTGTTTGCCACACACAGTTATAGATTTTTAGAAGGGTTGCCAATGAGGGTTTGGGGAGATGCTTGAGGAACTGATAATGGATTTCATCTTCTCCTGGCGCTGTGTCATGTGATTTGTCTAGCGAGTCCCTCAGTTCTTCGAGAGAGAACGGTTTGTTATAATCTTCATTGTTCTCTGATCTGAAGTCAATGGGGTGTCTTTCCTCCATTATTTTAACTTTTTGGAAATCTGGCGTGTAGTGTGCAGTGGATGATTTATCTGCTAATGAGGATGCAAGGCAGTCAGCTATTTCTCTGGGGGACGTAACAGTTCGTCCTTAGTATTTCAAATGCGCTATTGCGTTTGATTCTTTCCCTTTGTTCCGCCTTACTGCCTTCCAAACCGCTCTAGCAGAAGTTTCGACATCCAGACTGCTAACAAAATTCCTCCAGAAATTCCTTTTGGCTGACCGTATGGTTTATCTAGCCCTCGATATATCTATCCTAAATAGCTTTAGATTTTCCTGGGAATGATTCTTTATAAATGCAGCCAGTCGTTTTTTCCTATCGCCAATAGCACTTTTGCAAGTTGTATCAAACCATGGTTTGCTAGATCGTTTTGGATTTGCGGAGGTTAGGGGAACAACTTTCCGGGTAATATCAAGTAGCTTGCTAGCAAACGTATCAGCTGGATTCTGTTTATTAAGGATATTTTCTGTGATATCCTCAGAGCATCTTTTTTTGGAATTGTTCCCAACCGGCCTTATTCAGTTTCCACCGCTGAGGCTGTCCCAATGAGGGGAGATTGTTAGTAATGATGATTGGGAAGTGATCACTTCCCCGTAGATCGTTGCTAACTGACCATTTAAAGTCGTCCAGAAGTCCGGGAAAGCATACGGTGAGGTCAATGCATGTGAGAGATCCAGTTCCTGGGTGCAAGTAGGTCGGTGATGCAAATCATGTTGGAGGAAGATATCCTCCAGTGTTACGGTCGTAGCGCAGCATGGTGTGAATGACAAATGGTGCGATATCCTCCAGTGTTACGGTCGTAGCGCAGCATGGTGTGAATGACAAATGGTGCGATATCCTCCAGTGTTACGGTCGTAGCGCAGCATGGTGTGAATGACAAATGGTGCGATATCCTCCAGTGTTACGGTCGTAGCGCAGCATGGTGTGAATGACAAATGGTGCGATATCCTCCAGTGTTACGGTCGTAGCGCAGCATGGTGTGAATGACAAATGGTGCGATATCCTCCAGTGTTACGGTCGTAGCGCAGCATGGTGTGAATGACAAATGGTGCGATATCCTCCAGTGTTACGGTCGTAGCGCAGCATGGTGTGAATGACAAATGGTGCGATATCCTCCAGTGTTACGGTCGTAGCGCAGCATGGTGTGAATGACAAATGGTGCGATATTGAGTAATGAATGACGTCTTCATTAAATAATATATTTACAAAATAACAATCAAAAATTGAGCACATCACTCTACTTACTGTCTGCTTCAAACTGTCAACACAATGATCACTCCCTGCTCTCTGAACTCCCTAAATTCTTCGGAACGTTCGGGCAAGGATTTAAAAATCTTCTTTTCTTAAGGAACTTTCAAAAACTTAGATCTAGAACAAAGAAACAAATCCGATGTATATTTATTGAAATTCAAAGTTGTTTTTGTTGATTTTCTCTCGCTACATCGTCCCTCTCAAAGCATATGCTTGCGATCTAAAGTTTATTCTATTTGAATTCTGTACTGAAGAAGTTTAAAAAGTGCTACCAAATAATTTATCGTCAAACTTGAAATGAAATGTCCCAGAGTTTCGGTCCAATCCAGTCGTCTTGCATGAGTGCTTCTTTTATTACTTTTTTTTTTCCATTCGAAATATAACGTTGAGAGACATGTTTGTGCGTGTGTTTCTGTACAAGTCTGTGTGTGTGTGTGTCGGGTATGTGTGTGTGTGTGCGGCATGAGGTATATGTGAGTGGGCGTTATTGTAGTTTGAGCCAATAACAAAATTCGTGGAGCCGTCTTGAATGGTAAATAATACTTGAACACAAAATACGCTTGGAAACATTGTTCTGAGACTTGAGTTTGAGACAAACCCTGCATTATCCTTAACCCAATATCCTGCCAGCTTTTTCCTTGAACCAATGTTTGGCACTTTTTTCTTGGAATATATTTCTGTGCACTTGTTTTTTATTTATTTATTTTTATTTTTTATCTTTGAAAACTAAAACGGTCAAACTAGAGTTTACCCCGTATGGCCAACGAGCTAGTAGCTCTTTTCTCAGCGATATACATCAACTGTTAAAAAATCGTTAGAACAGTTTTTGAGATCAACTGTCCAGGTTTCTGCTGGGTCCAGGTTCCTGGATCCATGTTCCATGAAGGAGTGACTAGAATAGAGGTATTGTAAAAATATAGGAAATGATAGATAAACAGAGCGAGAGGATGAGAGAGAGAGAGAGAGAGAGAGAGAGAGAGAGAGAAGATAGGTCAACATTGTGTCTAACTTGACTTTTTTGTCCCACATTAGAATTTGGATAGAAACGGAGGTTGCCATCTGAGACTTGTCAAAATCCTTCATAAGCCATTGCGACTGACCGTGTCGAAAGCCATGGTATAGATCGAGACTATGCACTGTAGCTTATAGTCCATACCCAGTGCCGTATTTCGACTTTCAATTTTCATGTCTCACTTTTCTATTTCTATTTTGGTCTAGTGGAGGCCTCTATCTAGTGGAGGCCCCTATCTTGTGATGTTCCCTGGGCAGTAGACCCACCTGCCCTATCCCTAAATCCGGCCCTGGACTCAATACACCGATTATTTCTTAACTCCTCAAGATGGCGACCAAACTCGTCTGCTGGTTTTCTTCATTTAAAAAAAAAAGTTTTACTCACACAGAAGACCAACTTATTATGGTGCAAACCTATCATGAGCACTCTTAATAGCCACACCAATAACTTTCTCGATAACAAGTCTGGAAAACAAAAGGTTAAACAGCAGTCAAAAAAAATAATTGTCAAATTTGATGAACCAAAAAAAAATGTGACCTCAGAAAATAAATCGTTCTTTCCTTGTGTATCTGTCATGCAATCACAAAGTCACTTCATGTGTAACCTGAGAGTTATTTTGTGTGTGTGTTTTGTGCGTCGGCTTTGTGTGTCCCTGTTTTTATGCATTTAAATGCAATTTTATAATGCTACCGCGGAAACGAAGGGGCGCGATGGCAGAGTGGTTAAGCGCTCGTCTTCTGAACCTGAGGTCCTGGGTTTGAATCTTGATGAAGGCTTGGTTTTGAAAATCAGGATTTTTAGGGCAACCCCTGAGTCGACCCAACTTTAATTGGTACCTGACTTTAGTTTGGGAAAGTAAAGGCGGTTGTTCGTTGTGCTGGCCACATGACACCCTGCTCGTTAATCGTTGGCCAAAGTAACAGATGACCTTAACATCATCTGCCCCATAGATCGCAAGATCTGAAGGGGAAACATTGCTTTTACTTTACACCGGAAACGGGGAGACCAGATACGCCAATACATTTATTTCTCCGACAATGGAACATTTTCTTTCAACTTGTTAGTAAAGGAAGTAGTAGAAAGATTTTTAAATCACTTTACTAGTTTTTTTTTTCTTTAATTCATCTGTCAATAAATAAACCCGAACTGTGACAGACAGAATCACAGGCGAAATACATCTTATCTTATCTTATATAATACAGACGTTACTTCAAAAAAGAAGATGATTACGTCCTACGCGTCATGCATTTAGTCATGCATATTAACCAATGACTTAAACTCTGCCAAGTCACTGGTTTTCCTGGCTAGCTCAGGCAACCCATTCCATGCTCTAATAGCACTAGGGAAGAAGGAGTATTTGTACAAATTTGTCCTAGCATATGGGACGAGGAATGTGCCTGTATCTTTGTGTCTTTCAGAGTATTTTATTAAATTTTGTTTTTGTATTTGAAGATTATCGTTTTATGTATAATTGCTACTTTACTTTTGAGTCTTCTGTCCTGACGGCTTTCTAAATTTAGTGATTTTACTAAAGGTGTTACTCTAGTCAAATGTGCATATTCGTTTGTTATGAATCTCACTGCTCTATTTTGTGTCTGTTCCAGTTTCTTAATGTTTTCTTGAGTTGAGGGGTCCCAAACGGAGGATGCATATTCTATTATTGGCCTAACCAAGGTTAAATAACATTTTAGTTTTATGTTCCTTATTTGATTTATAGAAATTTCTTTTAATAAACCCTAATGCTTTGTTGGATTTTTTTTATAGTTTCATCAATATGTGGATTCCATGACAGTTTTTCATTTATTATAACACCTAGGTATTTTTGCGTTTTTACATTGTCACATTTAAATTGTTTTCGCCGAAAGACAAAATATATAGTAAAATATACACCATTCTTTAAAGACAAAGCTTATATTAATAGTAATTTCATCAGTTATTTTGAGTCATCATGTAATTAATTTGTAACAGACCTAGTCTTCTCCTCCTCCTCCCCCCCCCCTCCCCCCCCCCCCTCCCAACAATAATACATCTGGAGATAGGAACTATTTTAACAAATTGTTTTTTTTTGTTTGCGCAATTTCCTGGTTTTAGCATGCTCAAGACACTATCATTCTATCACGTGTTTGTACCAGTTGGGGGGAGAAAAGGGAAGGAGGGGGGGTGTCTGGGAAAAGGTTTCTGGGATTGATTTTTTAAAGCTTTTTTTTTTTAAGTTATTCGACAAAAACTCGAAATCTATAGTTCGTCCATCGTGGTTCGATGATGACCACTTTTGTCTTTCAGGGGGCTGAGGGCTTTGCACTGGGGTTTTGTGCCTCCTCATGTGGCTGGTGAGACACTGGGCAGGTTATTCCAGCTGGAGCTAGTGTCGTTGGCCTTGCTTTTCTTTTCTGGCGCTTTTCTTCTGCCAGCGCTGTTCTATTTTCCTCACCAATTAGTGCGCCAGTTTTCACAGCGCGAGCCATGATGCTCTGTCATGTGCTTCTGTCTCACAGGTGGCTGTGTCAATGCTGAATGCTTTCAGTGAAGCTTTGAGGGTGTCCCTGTATTGTTTTCTTTCCCTTAATTGGCCATATGGGAGTCGTTCCTGAGACACAGAGCATTTGATAAATGTGAAAATTTCTTTGAACAAGATTGAGGAGTGCAGTCATCTTGGTAAATGTATTTACGTGGAGTTGCGGTCAGCGTTAGCGCTCAATAAAATAAAATAGCAGGTTAAACACGTCCACCAGTTTGTGATAGAAGGGATATAAACAAAGTTCTTCCCATACCACCCCAGTCAAAACGTTGATTTGTATCGACGGAGCACTGGCATCAGCAAGAAATCAAAATCTACAAGCAGCAGTAGAGTGAATTAACTTCGTTTTCTTGGTATTTCGTTAATAGAAAATGCAAATATCTCAGGCACTGAACAGATGTGTTTGAGCGTTGGATTTGATGATGGCAATTGTACTGGAGAAGAATTCATTGGTTTTGCCATTGTTGATTAGAGAGATTGTGTGCTTGTGTGCAACTTCATTTACATTATGTAAATTTTTCACATGGACAAACTACTCGGCCAAGGCTACGATGGCTGCCCCATGATGGTTAGCATTTAAAAACTGGGTTCAGGCAAGGATTCGTGAAAAATATCCTAAAGCAAACAATTTCTGTTGCGAGTCCCACAGACTTAAATTTGTTATTATTGACCATAAATGCCATTTCAGATATACGTAATACTGTTGGTGTCATCCAGAAGATTATCTATTTCTTCAATAACAGTCCCATGAGAGAGTGTTGATGCTAAAATTACCTCTTTTGTGTGAGACACAATGGACTGAGAAATACGAATTCCTTCGCGCTTGGACAACTTTGAGAAGATCTTTGACTGTTTGGCGTTTTTTAAAATAACGGCTGTAAGTGAAACCTGATAAACTGCATATGTATAATCTGTGCCTGCTTCTCGTGTGTTTCTGATTTGTTTTTTAATTGTCAATTATTCATCTTTTCATGAACTAGTTTCCGTGATGTTGCAGTCTGTCCATCTTAGCATAAGTAGCCGCTCAACAGCACATCAGCAGTCACATTAATGACATAAATACCAACTTGGCCATGTTGAGGAACATTTCAAGGATGGCATCTTGAGGAAGGCGAGACTGCTGGCAGGCAAACGGGGTATTGTGTTGGTGCTACCGAGAATTTTTAGTCGACAGACACACCGAGAAAAAAAGCATATGTTTGGATTTCGGGAGTTATTACAGAACACGGCTTTACATGACGTCACTTGGTCCGTTAGTTTCTCCATTAACGTTTCGCTTTTCAAACAATAATAATGCTCAGTTCAACTTGTTTTGTCTACAACCTAAAATGATGCAAGAGCTGCAACATTATGAAGAATATCAGCACTGCCAGATAAGCGTTCATCGCCGGCTTGTCCATAGCGACCAGAAGCAATTCAGTAGTAAAGTTATTGACAGTTTTGGCAGCGTTTGCATTTTTTGTTTGATCAACCGTCGTGATGCACGGACCGCACAGATGAACTGACCAAAGTGTACAGTACATAGTTTGTTCACTTGTTATTTTTTGTTTAGTATTAATTTCATGAAACAAGTATTTACTGTGAACTTAATATCGCATAAGTGCACTATTTCTTTTTTTAAATATTTTTTGTCATAAAAAGGTTGCAGTTACGACTTTAAGCCATTAGTGGCGACTTGCATCCCCATCTGCTATTCACTTTACTTAATAAATGGAGTCCAGCGACTGGGAGAAAATGGTAACTATAGTTTTGCTTTAATTTTTGTATTGAAGGGGGAGGGTAACTACAAAATTCCTTTTGGCTACGCTCATGAAATTTGGTGACTGGTTTGCTGCACTGAGGCAGTAAGTTAAGTTTCCCTTTCCCTTGCCTGAGCTAGCCAGGGAAACCATTGACTTGGCATGCATGCCTATATATAAAATGCTGCAATGTCAATTGTCATATATAGTTCTAGTCGTAATTGTTTAATTTTTAATATTAGATATATGTTCTGGATTTGGTGCGCATTTATAGATTTAAAGGGCAAAAACCCTACAAAAAGATATTGATACAAAAACAAAGTTATCTTTCTTGCATGAATATGGAAGGGGAAATTGGGTTGCAATACAGACATGCTGTCACTATTTTGAAAAAGCTTATATGCTTATATCAACTCTTTTTGTCTGTACGTCTGTCTGTCTGGTAAAATGTTTTGTACACGTGGCTTCAGTTTGTCTGTCGTAATGATATTGAATACAAAAGAAATAATTGACCATTACAATGAGTTGCAACATTCTGTTAGAGAGTGTTCTAGTTTCTGATTTTTACAATACATCTATTCAATTAGTCACCTCGTGGAAACTTCAAAAATCTAATACCTGGGTGGGTGGACATCGATCTCAAAACTTGACACATGATGTATATCGATCAGAAAAGGATTACTAGCTTGTTGTCCACAATGGGAAAACTCTAGTTTGACCAATATAATTTTTCAGTAAAAAAGTAAAAAAAAAATTACTTAAAATTTGGCTAGTGAAGAAGAACATATTCATTTGAAAGGACTAAACGCCATCGGGTATTTCCTCATTTAGGCGTTATATTATTCAAGAGCTTATGTACCTATTTTTAAAATAAAATATAACATTCGTTAGTTATTAAGAGCAAATATTGCTGTGACAGTTTAGGGTGCGGTTTTAAATTTTTATAATAATTTTGTTTTTTTTCCACTATGCTTGTAGTTTCCCACCACTTTTTTTATGAAGTTTTGATCACACCGTGAGCTAAACCAGCATTAAGAGATTATTTAGTCATAATAACTGCAAAGTTCAGATTATGACCTGCACAGCCAATGCCAACATCGTTGAGATAAGAGAGCTTCATATTACTTACAATTGCCAGAAACAAAGTTCAAATTTTCACACTTTATAATCCCAGGGTGAAAATGTTTTAGCATTTCAGTTCCCTATTCAATGCACTTGTTTATAACTATTACAAGACAATAATTGTTATTATGATATGAAATGTATTACAAGACAATTATTATTATGATATGAAATGTATTTTAATGATATGCCTATTGCCAAAATGTGCATATTGCACATTTATTTTCATTTCTGTCGGGGTAAGGACAGTTTGTTTGGTTTGGTGGTACCGGTCCATTTTAAAGCTTGTGCTCGGTTCAGTTTGGTCGTAGGTCAGGTTCGGTTCGGTTCGTTTCCCAGCTTTAGTTTTAATCTCAAAACCCCCATTGGCTCCATTGATTTAGACATTCTAGTTTTCCTTATGGTTTATATTGATGGGGGAAAAAATTACCCCCCCCCCTCAATGGCTGCGCTCATGGAACTTGGTGACTGTAGTTAGCTTTAGTTGTTGTTGTTTTTTTATCAAAGGGCGACTGAATTTTTATACGTTTTTCTTTTCTATTATTGAAGAGGGAGTTTTCAACCTCAAGCCTCCCTTGACAACGAATCCTGCTGAAGACTGGAGTTTTAAATTGTGGAATCTTTTGGCGCCTCTGAGTCCACCAAGCTCTAATGGGTACTTGACATTAGTTAGGGAAAAAGTAAAGAAAGTTGATCGTTGTGCTGGACACATGAGACCCTCGTTAACAGTAGACCACAGACAAAGATGACCCGAATTGGCACCTTTGCTTTTTTTTCCTTTACTCTTTTCGATTCAAAAAAATTAATAAAAATATCCGTCTTTTTGTCTCCCTTGCCAAGTTATACCTGATAACTAGGTCCTGTTGCATGTCGGGATACTTCTGAAGGTAAAGAACTAACAAAATTAATCTTTACAAAATAAAATATTTTAATACTTCATGCGTTAAAAATCATGAAAACATTGAACACATACAATATACAAAGCAATAATACGCTTTATAATATAATTGAAATTTAAAAAAATACATAAATGTATACTTTACATGAAGCTTCAAACTTAAAAACTCATTAAACTAATTTTATACCCTAAAAAGAAAATAAAAGCTACTAGTTTGTAAACATCTTCCTGTTTTCACTTCTATACAGCCTAGACTCCCTACCCCACGTGACAATGACACACATTACTCATACTTTTGCCACACAAGAATATATTTATTTAAGGATCATTAAATTCATCCTTATCATCTGTAAAACGGTAGACAGTAAAAGCTATAGTCAATATAATACCTAAAAATATAGATACGATGATCAGAGACAATGTACACCTTGAACTGTTTTGGGCGTCTGCGTATCGTCCTTGATCTGCAAGCTTTCTTGTCTGAGGTAAAACAAAATACATTTTGATATAATTTCTCTCTCTCTCTCTCTCACTCTCTCCCTCTCTCTCTCGCTCTCGTTCTCTCTCTTATGTACATGTTTGTGTGTGTGTGTGTATCTTTAGATGGAACGAGCCCTAAGGAATGCAATATTTTTCGTGGCTACGCAATCTCAGCTGTGACCTACATATTTTGCCACATCTTTTTTCGTAAGTGACCTCCAGCTATCTCGTTCTGAGGCCGCATGCAACCAGGTGCTCTCTTCTATGTCAGCTAATTCAAGTTGGCGCCGGTCTTTAAAGCGTTTCGGTGGGGCACCTCTGTTACGTCGACCACCTTTTAGCTCACCAAAAAAAGACTGGCATACGTTCGTCCCCAATACGGGATTCGTGCCCTGCCCAGCGTAACTGTCGGACCATTAGAAGTCACTTCATGCTGTCCATACCTCAGTTTGCAAGGAAATCCCTATTTGTAGTGCGGTCTTGCCACCGTATTTCCATGATGTAGCGCTAGTATATTTGGTGTAAAATGCTTACAATTAAAACTTTTGCATCAAGAGTTCTTTCAAATGAATACTTATCATTATTCCCTTCAAAAATAATTAATACTTATCATATTCAAACGATTTGATTACAATACCTTTATTCAAATCACAAATTTTGAGTTGGAAAACCATGAAACCTTATGGGTGGACACGGTTCTCGAAAACAGCTCTAACGTTTTTCATAGAAATTTAACAGTTGACGTATGCTTTTATTGCTGGGGAAAGAATTACTAGCGCGTTGGCCACATTGAGAAAAATATAACTATAATTTTTAAAAGTAGTGAAAAATATTTTTAAAAGTTTTAAAAAGTTAATTTTTCGGAACATTTTGCATATCGTCATCTAAGTCTAGATCTAAAGATCTAAAGGCCTAGCATTAGATTATTATGAAGTCTAGTAGAATTATACATTCGCTTCACCGGGATTCTCTCAGGCTGGGGGGGGGGTGATGGGGGATGTTCTTTTTTTTTTTTTTAAATCTAACATTCATTAGTTTAACTTCACCAAGCACTTAATCTGTTGAACCGTTGAGGCACCACACAGAATCTGTCAACCATCTTTCCCCATTCATCTCTGTCGTTTGTCCTGGATAAAATTGTATTCACTGACAGGCCTGTCCATTCTTTGATGTTGTCTTCCCATTTCCCATCGCTTTCTCTGCCGTCCTCTTCTTCTCCTGGTATTGTTCCTTGAAGGAAGGTCTTTGCTTTTACTTGACTATGGTGAGATTCGTACCAGCACACACAGTCGGTCTTTACGCTATCCGATCTTGAGCTATTCCGTCCAAATACTTTCATTGATGTTCATGTCTCGCTTGCAGAAATCTCTATAGGCTAGTCTTGGGCGGCTTGTGGGTCTAACTCCCTTCGCAAGCTTAGCATTGAGGATGTCTTATGGATTTCTCCGCCTGACATGTCCGAGCCATTGGAAACTTCTCTGTTTCAAAGGAGTTTAGATACTTGTCCTTACTGACAGGTTTTGAAACGTTCTTATTGGAGGAACGCAGTGGCGTAGATATGGTGGGAGGTTGGGGGCAGAATTTGAAAATAACAGATCCCCACTTCAGGGGGACCCCCAAATGAGTGTTCGATTATTTTATCTTTACATTACATACTAAATACTTTGCCATTACCTCATGTAAAGAGGTCAAGCCCTCGGACCACCAATCCAGCGCTAAACCACTTGAGAAACGAGATCGCCAGGAGTTGACCATTATGCGTTATGGTCACCGCATAGGTTTATTACAGCAATTAAAATCAGCAATAATAAAAATGGCGGAGTATTCTATAAGATACATGAGCAGTACTTACCCTGCGGGATTGAATTATGGCCCTAACTCCTAATGGCAAACAACAGAACAGCGTAACGAATAGGCTTAAATAGAAGTAATCACGCACAGGGCGAGCTCTCTCTATCTGCAGGAAATAGACAAAAGTAAACAAAGTAATTAGTGGAGTCCTGGTGGTCAGGGTACTAAATGACCTATTTCGCAACTCCAACCTAGGCTACACGTCATTCTTTTTCATGCTGGACTTGTATGCAGCATTTGACACGACGGACCACTTTGTTTGTGGTTGGTTGCATTTAATCACGTTAATTCGTAATATACATTTTAGTAACAAAAACTAGATGACAAGTAGAGGTGCAGTATGTCATGATATTGTCATGCTTGGAAGTAATGATATTTAAATGTCCATTTGGAAACGTGTCGATTTCTTTTTCTCAATCCTTTTTTTTTCACAGACTTTTAAATATGTCTATTCGTTGAAAGTCTCTTTTCTTTGTCATCATTTCATTAGATGTAAAGTCTCTATTCCTTGTCATCATTTCAATACTTCTATTCGGAGAAAGTCTTTTCTTTGTCATCATTTCAATAGATCTAAAGTCTCTATTCCTTGTCATCAATTGAATAGATCTATTCGGAGAAAGTCTCTTTTCTTTGTCATCATTTCAATACTTCTATTCGGAGAAAGTCTCTTTTCTTTGTCATCTTTGTCGCAGTTACGCCGCTTTCTTCTTTAGGTGATGACGTCATTTGTGCCATTTAGATTTGTGTAGTTTTTTTTTTCAGTTGTCGCTTCGTCATGATTTTGATGTGACGTCATTTTTTCTTCTGTACCGTTTGGTACTTTCCCGTCATCTTGCCCTGCAGAGACAAGCTGTACTTTTTGTGGTCCTGAATATTTCCTAAGCTTTACGTGACTGGACAGCCTTAGCGAGTGCCTTGGATCTGCTCTTGATAGGACTTTTTGACCCCTGCTTAGGCTGATTTTTTTTCATATTGTAAAGATATTTTAATATAGATTTGTTCGTATTAGTAGTAATCTGATATTTATTTCTATAAGGTGTCAGTGTTGGCGTTACATAATGTTTCTGAGGGTTCTGACCTTACCCTGAGCATTGTTTGTCGTCATCGTTTTCCTTATTTTGTTGGCGGAATATTCTTTGCTACTTTCAAGAAGTGATGTTATAGGCAATTTGAATAGTACCTGTAACTGAGATGAATCTTGAGTTGAGAGACTGAAATGGTGTTGGCGTAAATGTTATCAAGCAACATACTATAAGGTGTTTTTTTTTTAATACTATTAAAGTGGGAAGACATAGCTCTAGACAGCAACAGATGGAGAGAGACAGTGACCAAGAAAGCTATGGACAATGAAAGTACATGGATCTCAGCTCAGGAAGAAAAACGTACAATCCGAAAAACGGCCAGCTCCTCTACCACCGTAGCAAAAGCCACCTTAACCTGTGGAAGGGAGTGTCTCTCCAAAATAGGACTCCACAGCCACATGAGGAAGTGTGCTCTGAGATGAACCATAGTCGTTCTACGACTGAATGAGATGAACCATAGTCGTTCTAGGACTGAACGAGGCCAATGATCATTCACATTGTTTATTTGTCATGTCATTGTATAGATATCATTGTCTTACATGCCTAATTTAATAGTAAAACATCATACACATTGTTTATTAATTTATGTACAACTAAGTGTGTATTGTTTGTCTGTTACCCTGAACTTCGGGGCTGATATAATTATCAGGCAAAAAGAAATCATAATTAATTTTAACACACACACACTTGTACATATTGCAATTAAAATTACACTCTACTAGCTAGACAGTTTAATATCTATTACTAAATAAAAGTCATGACAATCATTTCAATAGATCTATTCAGAATAAGTCTCTATTCCTTGCACTCTCTCCTTTTCTCACTGATTATCTATCCATAAATCCATATACGACTGAAAATTTGGTTTGACCCTCATCTCACTTACCTGAGAAATGTATCTAGATCCAGGTTGGACAATGTACTGGACAGGCTGAGAGAACTGCTGCTGACCATAGGTGTAACGAGGTAGTAAAACGTCATGACTCTCTTCACTCATTGGTGTGTACATAGGTGGATATCCTTGGGAGTCAGAAGATTGTGGCATTGGTTTTTGGTATGAAACACCGTAAGCATCATGTTTAGTCTTTTTTTTTTATAGAATAAATGAAAAAAAATTAATTAGTTATTATGATTTATCTTGATACCAATTAGTTAAACAGAAAAATATTGAGATGCAATTGAGAAATTCTTGATCGAATTAATTTAAGAAAATGCGGTTTACGTTTACAAGATTACTATTCCTTTTAAATTAGGTCTAAGTTATAATGCATACTAAATAGCTTTTTCTCTTTAGCACGCATAAGTGATTTAAGAAATTAGATTTTTCGCTTTCAGAAACAAAAAGTAGCCGTTGCATCAGAAATTTGAATGGTCTAAAATATTGTGATGTCGGATTTTTACTATCTTTTCTAGTTTACGAGATCTAAACGGGACGGACAGAGAGACGGACAGACGGACAGACATTTCACACAAAACTAATAGCGTCTTTTCCCCTTTCGGGGGCCGCTAATAAATCTATGCGATTAGATATCGTAAATAGCGATTGTTTTTTGTTTTAAGCAATTTCATGCTATTAGCTTTCTCAGCTAACTCAATGCAGTATGATCTGCGTTATCTGGAATAGTTTGGAAAAATGTTGCGAGAAAGAAAGGAGCATTAGCTTTTTAAATGCATTATATATATAATAGGCGACGCCTCTCTACACAAAATATAAAGGGGACTAATTCAATTTATACCAACTCATCTGTCACGTACAATCTCTTTACCTTGTTCCATATCAAACAATTTAACTAATTATCAATAGTTAATTAACTAATTGTATTTTGTTATTCATTCTTTTTTAATTGCGCAATGTATGATTAGAAATTGAGTTTGGGAGAAATCACGTGTACAAAACTTTTTTTTACCAGACAGACGTACAGACAAAATGAGTTAATGTACGTATATTAGCTTTGTCAAAATAGTGACAGCATGTCTGTAATGTAACCCAAGTTCCCCTACCATATACATGCAAGGAGAATAACCTTGTTTTTGTGTCAATATCTTGTTGTAGGGTTTTTGCCCTTTAAATAATAATAATAATAATAATAATAATTTTTATTGTCCGTGAGGATATTTGTCTTACAATTTGTGCATTACACCAAACAGAACATAGTAAATATTTTAAAAAATGTACATTCATACCTGACTCACTCATGATTTACATACGAAAAAAGTTTATATCAAATTGTTTCTATTTAATCATTCGATTGTCAGGGATACAAAAGAGTTTTTGTGTCTGTTTGTCTTTGCTTTCGGTGTCTTGTATCTCTTTTGTGATGGTAAAATCACAAAATCCTGACTCAAAGGGGGATTTCTTATTTGTAGAATCTTTTTAGCTTTTCTATAGATGTTTTTCTCAAACAGCTGCCCAAATGGGGTTTGTTTTGGGCCAATGACCTTACCAGCAGCATTTAGGATTCTATGGAGTTTATTTTTATTTCTAAGGATCAGATTGCTATACCAGGTAGTCATATTAAAACTTAAAATATTGCAGATGTGAGCGTGAGCCAAAGCCTTTTCACTAACATTAAACGAGGACAGTCTTCTCAGTTATCGTAATCTTTGCTGCCCTTTTTTGCTGATATACTCAGTATTTGAAGTAAAATTTAGTTTATTATCTAGGATAGTACCAAGGTATTTAAAAGTTTGCTCTATTTCAATAGTTTCTGCGGCTACAGAAACAATATCATTGTCTTTCTTTTCCTTACGAAAATTAATTATCATTTCTTTTGTTTTTTTTGACATTTAATAATAAAAAATTATCTTTACAGTACTTTTCAATGTGTTCTATTTCTCTGAAATACTCATTTACGTCTGAGCTCTCTGAGAGCAGGGCAAGAAGAGCCGCATCATCAGCGAATTTAGTGAAGGAGCAAAAAGGACTATCGGATTGAAAATCATTGGTGTAAAAAATGAACCACAATGGCGATGTCACAGCCCCTCTGGGATGCCCCTACTGCTAACTATGCGTGCATTTGATATTACATTGTTTACCCTAACCCTCTGGGGTCTGTGTGTCAAAAATTCATTAGCCCATAGTATTATATATTGACTTATCTTCAACGCTTTAAATTTTTTTAAAAAGTAAATGAAGTTTCATGGTGTTGAAAGCGCACCAGATCCAAAACATATATCTAATATTGAAAATGAAACATTATTATAGGTTTACATGTATCACAGTAGATGGATAGGTTTACAAATAGCACAGAAGGTTTAAAGGTTTACATGTGTCACAGAAGGTTTATAGGTTTACTTATGTCACAGAAGATTTATAGGTTCAAGTGTGTTTTGTCAGGCTTACTAGACTTAACTTTCAGGATTGACATGTTTCATGTGGCCAAGCAGGTTTAAAGGTTTAATTGTGATGCAGAAAAATAGGTTGCAGCTGATTTTGTTCAGCCATTCTTAATCTTTGGAATCGAAGACATTGTCATGTTATTATTTTTATTATAATGTAAGTTGTGGCTTAGATGGCTGATAGCTTGGTATGTGGCCCAGGAAGTTAAAATGTCTTAATTTGTGGTTATTAGTTAAATATTCTCAAAGACCAACTGCGTCTTTTGTTTCCAGGTAACGGGTTAGAGTTGAGTCCCTTAATTCAAAGTTGTTTTTTTATCTGGTTTTCAACCAGGATGTGAAACTTTTTGATTGCAACAAAATAAGCGCTGTTTGTCTATGGTGGGTTCTGTTTTGGTTTGCTAATAAAGGTGAAGGTCATAGACGAAACTAAAGCTAAAAAATAATATTAATAAAAAAATAAATACTTCTATCAAAACAAAACTTTTATTGAGGGAGAGAACCGTAAATTCCTGCTTTCAATTCTGTTTTTGAGGAGAGAGCTGTGTATTGTCCCTACAATCATATGACGGAGATATCTATCAATAGACACAACACTCTGCTAGGTTACACTGAATAAACAATTCGATGAATTTAAAGTCTTCTTCCATTTCATTCCTTTAATCCAAAAAATAAATAATCTAAAGTATAAAACTTATAGTAATTGAAATAACATCTATACTATAGAGTGGAATGTAAGTCGTATGTATGTGCCGAAAAGAAATCAAACCCATTTGACCAATCTTGATAAAACTTGGCAAAAATGTGCTAACTTAGACCGCAGTGTATGTATTGTAGCCCTAAAACAAACTTAAGACCCTAAAAAAAAATAAACAACTCTATGAAAGTATGCTATTTGATGGATCTAGGCCATGTTTACCAAGCTGACATGAGAAAACATCGAAAGGATTTATATCTAGATCTAGATCTAATTTTAAGAATTACACTTAGCACAGATAGTTTTTTACTTTGACACATGAAAATTAAAAAATGTAGTCTATTGATTTCATTTTTTAATAAAAATTAAGATCCAAATTTGTGTTTCAAATGCTTTTTTACAAAAATTCGTTCCTTATATCTGCGAATTTAGAATTTCTTACTCACATTCTGTCATTGGACATTACCCGAAAGGTTACACAGGTCTCTATTCCTAGGTCTAAAACTCTAATTCAACTCTAAGATGATAGAACTTCTCTTCGCAAAGATAGTTTGTTTTATACTTTAACACATGAACACACTAATTATAGTCCATTTATTTCATATTTTAATCAAATTAACATTCAAATTTGTTTTCTAAAGCATTTTTCATACATTCGTTCCCTATAGCTGAGAAGCTGTGTTGACATACTCACAATAGGCCTATATACATTTTAATGGCTCCATTCATTAATCGCGTACATCTAACAAAAAAGATCACGCATGCGCAGAGCGGAGCCTCCATACAAGCGCAGAACCAATCCAAGCCAATATTTACATTAAAGGGTAACTCGATTAGTCTTGGTTTTTGATGCGGTCTTTGAATGTGATGCCTAGGATCCTTCTGGAGCATCTCAATTCCATTGCTAGGATCCTTCTGGAGCATCTCAATTCCATTGCTAGGATCCTTCTGGAGCATCTCAATTCCATTGCTAGGATCCTTCTGGAGCATCTCAATTCCATTGCTAGGATCCTTCTGGAGCATCTCAATTCCATTGCTAGGATCCTTCTGGAGCATCTCAATTCCATTGCTAGGATCCTTCTGGAGCATCTCAATTCCATTGCTAGGATCCTTCTGGAGCATCTCAATTCCATTGCTAGGATCCTTCTGGAGCATCTCAATTCCATTGCTAGGATCCTTCTGGAGCATCTCAATTCCATTGCTAGGATCCTTCTGGAGCATCTCAATTCCATTGCTAGGATCCTTCTGGAGCATCTCAATTCCATTGCTAGGATCCTTCTGGAGCATCTCAATTCCATTGCTAGGATCCTTCTGGAGCATCTCAATTCCATTGCTAGGATCCTTCTGGAGCATCTCAATTCCATTGCTAGGATCCTTCTGGAGCATCTCAATTCCATTGCTAGGATCCTTCTGGAGCATCTCAATTCCATTGCTAGGATCCTCCTGGAGCATCTCAATTCCATTGCTAGGATCCTTCTCTCAAGCTCTGCATTTAACGTCCACGACTCGCAAGCATATAAAAATGTGGCCATGACCAGAGAGCGCATCAGTCTGATTTTTGGTGCCGAAGGCTAAGCCCTTGTCTTTCCAGCTATCGGACCCCACGATGACCTGCTAACTATTGTAAAAAGACGAAAGCTTAAAATCTATGGCCACATTACAATATCCACGGGGCTCGCAAAGAACTTCCAGCAGGGAACAGTACCAGGAAAAAGAAGAAGAGTAAGGCAGAGAAGGCGATAGGAAGACAACATAAAAGAATGGAGGGGCCTGCCATTGAGAGAGGTTCTAAACAAGGCAAAAAATAGAGAGGAATGGAGAAAGAAGGTCGACAAATCTTTCCTGGTGCCCCAACGGTCCAGCAGACTAAGGGATAGGTAAAAGTAAAGCTAAAAAAGATAAGTCTAGATCCAAATCTATCTCTAACTCAAAATCTAATTCAAAGATGATAGATCTACTTTATACTTTAACACATGAACATACATAATAAAGTCTATTCATTTCATATTTTAATCAAATATATGTAGGCCTACAAGCAAATGTTTTTATTTCATAAAATGGATTTAAGTCAATTAGCTATTTCGATAGCTCCATACATTCTATTATTAAATTCGCTCATTCCCTTTACGTATAACATTATTATTTCGTTTAATTGATTACAAAACACTCTCAGTGACTATATCGACAGTGATACGTAAATTAAGTTCCTCGGGCTGCAGATAATATATGTCTAATATATATATATATATATATATATATATATATTTATGTTTGTGATTCGATGGTGGTATTATTCTTGTTTAATTAAACAATTAAAGTATTTGATTATTTACTGTGATTCATTCATTTTAGACTATGTTATGCTTTTTGGCGATTATAAAAAGATCCACTAAAGTGTATTATAGCATCAGAAGATAATGTTAATGAATAATGTTAATCAATCAAAGAAAAAATTACATAGACAACAATTATTAACTGATGTATTATGCACATGAAAAACAAACAGCTTTATAATGCAAACCTGGGATATATTCTCTAGATTAACTTGCAATGGCTGAGAGTTATGAAAACTTGATGGCTCTGGCATTTCTTTGTTCTGGTTTGTCTGTCTTGTCTTCCTGTTATCTGGTATAAAAATATGGATTGCCGATTTAAGAGGTTAGCAAGCAACTCGAAAGTCCACTAGCCTTACATAGCTATAACATTAGTAAGGATTATCTCAGAGGTGTAGTGAGCCAAACGTTGGCCCGGGGCACGAAACTTTAGTGGCGCTACCCCCCTTCCCGATTGTCCCATGAACATCACATAGAAATATAGGATTATAAATAAAACAAAAACGGTATTTAATAATCATATAACAAAACAAAAATCTTAGAAGGTATTAGTAATAATTTAAATTTTTGTCACCTCTCTGTGTGTGGACCTCCCTGGGGGTTCCGTCGAGACATCGTCCCCACCTTTCCCCCTCTCACTACGCCTCTGCATTATCTCTCTTGCTAATGTTGCAATTTACTCAAAGGGGCAAATAAGTCACAAATTGGTAAAACAATCGAACAGAGTGTCACTAGAGCCTTTTCAAAATTAAAATTTAAAAAATGTCTTTGAAAGAAGGCTTATCTGCTATAAGAAGCCATATATCTTAATAATTAATATTTCCTTTTTATAGCAGGGTCAAAGTGTTCTGTTCCAATTTCATTTGTAGTCCTATGAGAGATGGCTTCCGTGC